>NW_019394336.1:0-181666 GCF_000612105.2 Orussus abietinus
ACGTTAGCTTTCACCGTTTTTTGCCCCCAAGGGCGGCGCAACGAATTTCTGGTAGGGGCTCGCGCACTCGCGATGGCTGTGCCATCTACCAGTCGCAGTTGGTGATACTCGCGTACTCGTGATGGTAATACCATGCGACAATTGACGGTGGTGGCTTACCTACGCTTACCAACACTGCTCGCTTTTGATGATAACAAGTTCTTTTTATATTTTTAACCGCAGAAGAAACGAATTATCATTCATACGAGCTATACGTATGAACAGAATTTTGATTAAACGTTACTACAATTCTCTATAACAAAGAGAGTGTCCAATAAACCCGGTATGTCTCTACACGTTCAAGGAAATTCCGCGACATAAGTTTCGAGTTAATCGTGAAACAACTTCGAAATTTGGAATTTCTGTGCCCGCAATATGTATAGTTAAGCTGTAGCGTTCTTTTTTTGGACCAATTCCTCATTATATTCAAAGTGATTCATAATATGGCATTTTACCTTTATTGTATAAAAAGTTCACAGGTATAGGAATTCGTCAGTTCCTCGTCACCTTGTCTGATTATCCTTTATCGCGATTCGACGGCTCTATCACTCTAAAGGACTGAAAAAGCCCGTTTAATTCCCAAAGGCAGAAAAATAATACGGCACTTAGTCGGAACATCAATCTCAATATTGGCGATTAGTATAGAACCTCTTATTTCATAATGGCGGTTTCCATTATTTCACCCTACCTCCGGCCATCATCATTTTTCCACATTCCGCGGAAGGGACTTTATTAGAACCTCCCCTCGATCTACAGACCCGTAGAAAATAATCGCAGGAACAAAAGGAAACTCCAACGAGAAGTACTTCCAGTCGAATGAAATTTTCGTTCCCGTGGCAGAAAAAAGAATTCATCGATCGACAAACTGGCAACTCCGTCACCCATGAACGTTACAAAGCCAAGAAAAGAAGCATGCAAAACCCAATCTCCTAATCAGCGAGAATACCAGCAACTCGCAATACGCCGTCCCAATCAATCGCCATAAAACGCCTCTCTCGTTTAATATCATACAAACTTCTGCCCCGACATTGCCCGGAAGCCAAGGAAGCTTTCGCAGGGTCGTTTATTCCCAATAAGCCCTTGATCGTTAGATCGATAACACCTCCGAGTACAAAAATATAACCCCCACGTCCACCCGCACCTATGCGATCCGAGACCGGACCTCGGTACTGAGAAAAAAGTCACCTCAAAAAAATATGCATTGCTACAACAAAACCCTGCTACCAAATACGTCCAAAGAAACATCAGGAGGAGTAACCAAAGTTCCTCAAAATCAACGATATAATTTCCCTCCTCCTGAAAATAATTCTTTCCTGGGATAACATACGATCCAGGATACCAGCAACCCCCGGGGTCGCGCATCAAGGTCCTCTTCACCGGTGGGAAAAAACAACGGGGGAGCAAAACGGTGCAACGCGAGCTTGCAAAAAGTGGGCCTCGCACCTCTTAAAAGGGGCTCTCGATTCTCGACAGGTTCGCGTCATAAAGCAGCTATTATTAATCCAAGCATATTCCCCGTTCCGGGACGACGGGGTCGAGGCGGGCACCCCCTGTACGCGCGCGCCAGGGAAAGGGAAAGGCGGCCGAGAGAGTGGGAGGGCGCAGCCTCGGATCGGCCGGTGCGTTACCGCGGCCGTAGTGGCGGTCGAGGAGTGCGGCGAGTGCGGACGCTCTCGTCCTCGCGCGTCGGTCTTTCGTCGCGCCCGGCCGATGCGGCCGATTCGGGGTAAGAGCCGGTGAAGGACGCGCGAGGCCGATGGAGGCCGCGGCCCGGTCAGCCGATCGGCCCTCGGCGTGACCGCCGCGCCGCGCCGCTTCCGCGCGATGCGCGCCCCGTGACGCGACGACGCGACGACGCGACGTGGCCGATCCGGAGCGAGACTCGACCCTCGCGCGCACGCAGGCGCGCGCCCGCGCTCGCCCCCATGTGCACGCGTGCAAAGGGCTAGATATAAATGTGCCTGCAGCCATGCCCGTGCGCAAGTACAGGAGGGATACCAGTGAGGTCAGCTGCTGCCTCAAGTATGTCATCTTCGGGTTCAACGTCACCTTTTGGGTGAGTACCTTCACGTTTCGCCGTTACTTTTTCTTCCTACAAGCGGTAGACTCGACCACGAGGTCTTGCGTTCTGGACTATGTGATCTTAGACCATATGTGCCCATAATTATGAAAGTGGTCTAAGTCAAAATTAAAAAGAAAAATGAGTTTATCAGTTATTTCACGCCATATTATTTCAAACGAAATTAATTCAATGTAATTTCGAAACAAAAAATATATGACTTAGACCACTTTCATAATTATGGGCACATATATATATCTATACATCTCATTGGACCTCCCACTCCCAGATTTTCAGTAAGCATAACGGCTTTAATGTGATTTTGTTATTAATCTTTTTTCTTTACTTTTATTTATTAATTAATTAGTGTGGCTTTAATGGTGAGTCGTCGGGACACGTGGTACATTCGTTTACCCCTTCCCCTGCAAGGCGGTATATATATATACATATATGGGGTAAAATATGATTGGATCCGAGTACCGTCGGCACACGTGAGCCATGTGATATTAGAATTTACTCCTTCCACTGCTATGCGAAGTCTTCATATTTATGGTATAAGTATATCATTCACGGTTCCACGGAAAAATTGCCGCAGGCCTCGGCGTGTTTATGCGTTAAACGTGACACTGGTTAAGAGTTCATTTGGAATTCGGGGCTACCGCAACCATTTCGAATGGTTTGGCGCGGGTTAGGGCGCACGTGCTTCCGGGTAATTGTGGGCAACTAGGGTATGAGTGCGGCGATGGAAGAGAAATGCTTGGAAAATTTTAATCCTGCATATCACGGTATATCGGTTTTGTTAAGCGTTTGAGGGTACAGGTGACGTTGAGATCGGTTGAGGTATTGAGTTTGGACCGTTGAAGTATAAAAGGAGGATGAGTGTACACAATGCGAAGGTAAACGTGGACTTCGGCGATTTGGATTCCGACCTAACCAGGTCACTTTATCGTCGGACGGATTTTGTTTTAGTTTAAGTAGGTAGGGTAGGAGACGGAATGTGGGATAAATAACATTGACTCTGTTAAGGAATTCCTCGTTCTTCTTTGCGTCGTTACTTTATTGAAACTCACGGCGAAGCGCCTCGAGCAACTACGAGGTACTTAGTCGCGTTAACGCTGTCGTTAATGTTTTTAAATTCGAGGTCACCTGTTTGCGGGAGGAAACAGAATGTGGAATGAATAATGCTGACCTTGTTGGGGAATTCTTCGGTTTTCTTAGCGCCGTTATTTAATTCAAGATGACAGGGAAGCACCTCAAATACTACGCTGTACTTAGTCGCGTTAATTCTCTCGTTAATAATGTTATTAAATTCGAGGTCACCTGTTGGTGATAGGAAACAGAATGTGGAATGAATAACACTGATCTTGTTGGGAAATTCTTCGGTTTTCTTAACGCCGTTATTTTATTCAAGATTACAGGGAAGCGCCTCGAGTACTGCCGCTGTACTTAGTAGCGTTAATTCTGTCGATAATGTTTTTAAATTCGAGGTCACCTGTTGGTAATACGAAGCAATGTGGAATGAATAATACTGACCTTGTTGGGGAATTCTTCGGTTTTCTTAGCGCCGTTATTTTATTCAAGATTACAGGGAAGCACCTCGAACACTACGCTGTACTTAGTCGCGTTAATTCTCTCGTTAATAATGTTATTAAATTCGAGGTCACCTGATGGCGCGAGTATGTCGTCTTGGAGGTTTAACGTCACCTTTCGAGGGTGCATGCCTGACTCGAATTTCACCTCCAGACGGGGTCTAAAGTATCTTCGGTAATATGGCTTAAGCCACCTGCATATAACGTTACGCGAAGGAGGGAAGTACGGATTAAATGGTACGAAATTCTATTAGACGGATGTCATAATACGAATAAAAGTCTTGCCGTTCCTCGCTTCGACGTTTCCGGGCTTCCGCGCTTTGCGCAATATTATAACTCGATGTAAGTCGCCTTGTTACGAGTGTCACTAAATCCGAGGTCACCTGTTGTTCCGGATGTAGCACTTGCCGGTTTGCCGGGACGTTTTCGATGAGTACGTGTAAGGATAGGGACATAAAGGCCATGCTCAAATTTCTCCACCACACGGAGTCACCTCGGAAGTCCCGTTTCAGGCGTCCTATTACATTCTCGAAATAGGAGGCAACACCGGAGAATAACTAATGCAAAATATGTGGTTCAGGGTCTGTCTTAGATTGAGCGAAAACCCTCACCGGGTCGAAAACCAGAGCTCGAGACAAGACTATATCCAGCACTAAGTATCAATTTTGTTATATTAATTATTCGACGATTTTACTCTGCAAGTAGGAATAGTATCTCGAAAACCAAAGAGAGACTGAGCATCTCCGGAATGATTATCCCCAAAATGTACAAAGATAGTACAAAGAGAGAACAAATGTACATGTACAAAGAGAGAACGTATGAAATGGTTGAATCGAGAAATAATTGTTTGGTCCAGGTAAATTCCTATGGTGGAGGGATATCCCGCAAAATCAGAAGTGCTCGCGCGGAGTAGACGTCGCGTTTTCCGCGCCGCGGCCGTCCTGGCGTTCGAAATGATCGACGACTTCCGCGGTCAAAGTCGCGGAATCGGCCGGCAGACCGCTTTTGCCCTGCGGTTGGGTTTTTCTCTCGGAACCAGTCGCCCGTTGCGAGGTGTACCTTACTCCGGGTACCGAGATCGTTGCGGGAAACGTGAGAGACGCACGGTGCGTAACGAGAGTACCGGCGCGTACCTGCTCCCCGTGCGCGTCACGGTACCCGCTTACCCCGGTTAATGCTCGGCGGGCATACGCAATTGCATAAAATCCCAAGATTGCCCGGGATTGCGTGAAATTGCGCGGAATCGCGCGAGGCGGAATAGAATGGAATTACGTAAAGTCGCGAGAAGCCGCGTCAAAGAAATTCACGCCGGACGAGCGTCGCCCGAGGCCTTGACTTCGCACTTGATCCTAATAAGGGTACTTAATCCGTTCAGCTAAGTACTCTCGAGAGTGCATTCGTTTCGGGTCCCCTGGTGTCGCCAAGATGGTGACAATTAAAATGTGAGTCGGCGAGGAGCGGCGACGAAGTAACGAGGGGGTGATTTTCTTAATGGCTGACAATGGGTGTAAACACGTCCTTACGACAAGTGCGAGTCCCACCACGTGCTACGTGGGTAATTCGGTCGCTTTGTAATTACACAGGGGGACTTAGGAAGCCCGAGCTCGCTCTTAACCGCGTCGATATTCTCCTGGGGTAATGACTAGGGTTACACTTTTTTTTTTTTACGAGCTTCTCGAAACCTCGTGTTCTCGTTCGCGTTAACGAGTACCCTGGATGGGGTCTTTAACAATGTCTATGAGCAAATTTTGGAGGGCTTGATCTGGCTCGCTCGAGAGGAGCCAATGGACCCATGATCGATAGTTTTGGTCAACTAACGAATTTTATTCCATACTGGCTAGAGGTATAGTAAACCTGCGATAGGAGCGGGAAATAAAGGTGTTTTGTATTTTACTTCAAGTACAATTTCGTTGATTTTATAATAACTCTAACGAAAAGTTGACACCCTAGCTGATGCTTATGGAAGCATGCGAACTTTAATACACACGCTTTCAGGTGCGCCACGAAATTTCTCCTTCCACCTTTACTCTTTAGTGCACTTAACGACTAATTTTTCGCATTCACTTGTTTTTCATGAGGCACTCGAATTGCCGGGTACAGGGCTTGCCTGTTAAGTATTTGTCGAAGTGCCATTGAAAAATCCATGCAAAAGGATTAAATAGGAGGACGTTCTTAACAGCTCCGGAGTTACGCATTTCCTTCGTCATCACAATTCCTTCGAATAATTGTTAGTTGCTCCGAAATGTTCACTTTCGTTCGCCTTTACTGTACATAAGGAAACAGGTAATTTCTCGCTTCGATTCGGGCGCGATATATGGGGCTTCGCAATAATTTATCGTTTAAAAATTTCGCGATAAACTTCGGAGTAACCGAAGTATCATTTCCGGGTTGATCGTTAGTAAGGCTGTAGGTGAAAAATGGGAATACGAAGCGATTCACGGCAAGATTGAGTGATTTAATGGGCCGACCTGACGGTGTTAGGACGAGCCTTCCTATCTATGAGATCTTTTGCCGCTTTAAAGCGACGTGGAAGAATTAATGCACGGCTATTAAACGAAATGGCGCTCCTAAGGGTCCTAATGCAACGTGCGCGCGTTAGAACGTATTCCCTCGAGAGATTGTACGGCTCGATCTGGATGATTACGAAAATGGCGAGAAGCTGAGCACGTATTCGCAAACTTGTGCCAATAACGCCCAACGAGCCGGATGTTTCATCTTCTACCTGTCCGACTGCAGGAAGGCTCGATCATTGGGAACCCGATGCAGGTGCAAGGTGCATAATCCAGAGGGTCTGGGAGGCATTTTCTTCCTGGCCGAACCGGGGAAAAGCTGGAAACTCTCCATCGTTGATAACGATGCACCGTAACGAACGATACTATCTCGGGGATCCAGAACAAAAATCGGTACATGATCGTCATGAAACGAAAATTCAAGTTCGCTGAAGAGAATTAATTGATAATATTCATTGTGGGTAATCATTAGCTAAATTCGGTGCATGAAAAAAAATCGGTGCATGACCGTCATGAAACGAAAATTCAAGTTCGCTGAAGAGAATTAATTGATAATATTCATTGTGGGTAATCATTAGCTAAATTCCATCACGCTCGTTTTAGGTTATTTTGGGTACAACTAATTTGACACTGACTATGGTGAAAATGTTTATGTAAATTTTGTTGACGTTAAAGCGTTTGATTTTCCGAAATGGGCCTCTTTCGTAGCATTCGTTCGGACTTACCTACACTGAGAAATAGATGTCGTCGATTAAAGGAAATTATTTCTTTGAATAATGCTCGTTTGGATCAAATGATTTTGTAGGCGGCACGTGGAAGGAACGATAATATTTTTCGAATTTCATAACTTCATATTTCATTCGATCCATCGAACAAAATGGTTTCTTAGATATGAAAACACATTTCATTTCATCGAACTGAGAAAGGAAAAAAACGTTGAAATCCAAAGAATTTCTTTCTCTTTAAAGGAACTGATTTCTTAAAATGGAGTTAATGAAACGAAACAGGGTAACTTTAATTTCTTTCATTTCATCGAACTGAGAAAAGAAAAAAAGTTGAAATCCAAAGAATTTCTTTCTCTTTAAAGGAACTGATTTCTTAAAATGGAGTTAATGAAACGAAACAGGGTAACTTTAATTTCTTACTCTATTACTTAAGATATGACGTCCTCGATCGATGCAATGCAATGCATCGGAGTTAAACATTCGGTATTTTTGTAGTAAAGACTATATTCTTTGATTTTACGGTACAGTTTCCTTAACTCCATTCAAAGAAATAATTTCCTTGAGAGAAAAAGAAACCTCTGGGCACACGTACTGCCGTGCCATAAAAAGATCCTGCGCGCTAGAAAGAGACGTTATCGATTAGGAAATGGAAAGTAGGTGCTAAATAGGGCATATCGTTGAAAAGAGCACCAGAAGATTCCGGAAACGGCATTCGGCCGAGACGAAAGGAGGACCAGAAGACGAAGGATGCGAAACCGGTTCCAAGACTGCTTTGCCGAAGGACCAACGTCCGAAAGGAGAGGACGAGGAGGTATCGGGCCGAACAATGACTACCTCGCGTCTTCGAGGCTTCCGAGTACGGATGGAAATTAGTCATAGGTCATTGAAAACATTTGACCGATCCAGGTGGTCCGCCTTCGGAGAGCGTGTTTCGATAAAGTAGGCGCACTCTCCTTCCCCCGAGGGATCCGGGGAAATGACGGAAGCGCCGATTGGCCTGGACAAATGGAAAGTGTCGCCTTCCCGATGCAGGGGGCGAAACGACGAAGGATGCGAAACCGGTCTTGAGGATCGCTTTTCTACGTGCCTCGGAGGAACTACTCGGACAGAGGGAAGAAGAGGAACGGCCGAGGCGAGCGACGTGTCCGAGCTCCGGCGTTCGCGGATTTTGTTATCGGCCTCCGAAATTGGCATCGATTGCCGGGGGGGCCGCGGCTCGGATTCTATCCCGACGTCGTTCGTATTAGGTCCGAATACGAGTGCCAAGTGGAGAGGAGATTTGCACTCCAGGAAACCGGCGGGAAATGGCGGAAGAGCCCCGATTAGGCGAGATAAATGGTGAGCGCGAAGACAGAGGACGTGAATTCTGAGCGAATTCTCTTTTAATACCAGCTCCTTTCAAACCGTTCCGAATTTTCCAAGCCGAGTAGATATTTCCGTCTCGGACCGAAATTCCACGGAATGCGGTGGTTGTCGCACAGAGCTCGGCGCGTCGACGCGTTGTAGATGGGAAAACGACACGAAGTGACGAACCGACACACGGGGTTATTCTTTTAGCTGCTTCATGGTGGCTTCTGTCTATGGCTGCTGTTTTAGCGATATTCCAATGTATTGGCTTTCCTCGGAGTTCCTTTTTCGAATGGCATGAAGGTATTGTGCTCGGTTGTTTCACAACGCCATACCGTGTCACACATTGCGGAGGAGGTATCCGTAACTAAAGGTTAAGCGTAACTAAAGGTTATCTTCGTAATGAAAGGTTGGGAGAGGTTTCTAGTGACTTTTCAACCACGACGCGTTGACGCGCCGCGCCCTGTGTGACATTTGACGTTTGTTTTTTATGATAACTCGCCACTCGGAGGGCTCGAGGCTCGACCGGGAGAGAAACGGGGGGTGGGAAGGGACGGGGCCAGAGAGAACGAGGACGGCCAAGAGGGGCTAACTGACGTTTTCACGAAGAACAGTATCGATCTTCCCGATTGCGTTGCGTGTCGCGTCGGAACGGAGAAAGGGAAAGAGAGCGAGAGCGAAAAACGAGCGGAGAAAGAGAAAGCGAAAGGGGAAGAGAGAGGCGCGTAAAAGGAAGCAAGCGGCCGTGCTCGTCGCCTACTACCGTTCTGGACGAGGATCAGGATATGTCGAGGATATGGCACATGAACAAATCGATGAGCGCCTTACCGCATATATGGTTACATATGCAATATTTATCGAATGACAAATCACGACACTGCGGATACTCATACACTACAAACATAGGACGATGATGTGATAAGTACACGGGACACATTTACAGTTGCACATTTTTTGACATTTTCCTGACATTCGCCCATATTCGTGACATTTTCACTTTTTTTTTTTTTTAATGACATTCAATTCCTCAATGTGTACCCGATATATAGCGACGAAGGCGATTTGAACTTTTTCATGACATTCGCATCCGTGACATATGCACTTTTATGTGACATTTCGTTCCCCAATGTGGACTCCATACCAGTATCTTTAAATGACCGAGAAAGACAGTTCCATGTCAGAAATCTGATATAATTTGATTTGACATTTGATAAAAATGGAGGTACTTGCCGTGACTTCCCCGACGTCGAGATCTCGGAGCGCCCGAGACCGCTTATCTCTTCTTATCACTCCAGTAAAGACAAACTGGGGTTTCGCGCGGTCCATCCTCGGTAGTTCCGCGGTTCCCCGAGGACCCCATTATCGATCTCGAGTAATCTTTTGGTGACCTTATCTCGCGCATTGCGGTAGAACGCACGGTCCGCGGTTCCCTTAGAGGCGATGCATCGCTCCCTTTGAGATCGTGGACCCAAGCAGGAAGCTGCGCGCCAAAAAATAACTATACCCGGAGTCTGGGCATCCATTACTCTTCATAACGCCAAGACACGTTTCATATCTCACGTGCTCTTTTACGAGCATTTCCATTTACAGGGTTTTCGTGTTCGCCGGGTGCCGCGCGGTCGTATAAGAGAGGGCCGACACGAGTCGTCGCGTCGCGAAATGTGATTTTTCCCTCCGCTTCCGTTTCATTTGACTTTCTTTCCCTTTTTCTCCCGCCCCCCTTTTTTTCCTCCTCCCCCGCGGGAGACGGAGGGAATTCATAGCTGCAAACCGGCAGCTCGTAAATCTGGCCAAGCCAAGGTATTTACTTCAATCGCGAGCCGTCTGGCTAAGGTCGCCGTACATCATTGCACTTTTCCTCCACTTCTGGCTCCTTCTCTTAGAGAGACTTAACGCCGACCTGACGCGACCGGCATTGCGCTCGTCGGACTTATGCCCCTCTTCTCGGAAATTAATCCACTTCGTCCTCGGATAAATAAAAGCTACCTTTTTGACTTTCCTCCGTCTACGCGGTCCTATTCATTGCATCGGCAGGGCGCGCATGCATTTTCCAAGGAATAAGTCCATTCGTGTCCTGCGTATCTCCACATTACTCGATTCACTCTGATACTTCCAGAAGAATGTGAGGTTGAGACATTTGTATCGAGTAGATCAGACGTACGTCATTTTTAATATTTAGATGATACGAGTGGAAATCAACGGTATTATCTGTCGATATTCAAATTATAAGCGCCTTATTTTTTATATTCTTTCTCGAGAGGGCTTGTCCTCAAGGGTTGAAGGAACTGTAGGATCTTGCAACGGTAGGATACGAGTGAAGGCTTGACTCGTTTAAAAGAATAATATATATTAAAAAAGAAAGTTGACGGATACGAAAGGAAAATGTTTACTTGGCGATCGGATGAGTCATGCCTACGACTTGATTTTTTGGCGACGAATGACTATTCTTTTTTTTTTGTACTGGAAGCTGCAGTTATCCCACGCTCTGTAGCGATGATGCTTCTCCGAAAAGAGATTGTCCTCTAACCAAAATACGTAATTCCACCAAACCGTTCTTGGACTCCAAATCGGCATTTAAAGCCAAATCTTTCCTTTAAACGGGGAATAAAAAGGTGGTATACCATCGTTAATGACGTCCTAGTTGACGCGACGTTAAACAAGCATAAGGAAAAAGAAAAAAAAGAAACACGTATGAAAGGTGTCCCATAAATTAACTGTCGAGAAATGGCAATTTGGTTGACGGGCAGATCGAGGAAACGAAGAGTCCGTAATTGAAAATTCCGGCGCGGAACCCCGTTCTTCCTGCGCGGGATATTTAATTCGCGCGGCTTGACCGCAACTGCCTCGATTAATCGCTCCCGCCGCGTGCTCGAATTTCCCTGATTAAATCGTTAGGTCGGGAAAACGGGAGAAAAAGGAACGGAGGGAACATAGACGGGGACCAGTCAGGGCACACAGTGAATCTTTGGCATTGTTGCCCTGACAGTTTAACGCGTCGAGGTAGAGGCGCGTCCGATCGCGGCGGCGCTCCCGAAAAGCAATTTCCGTCGGCAATATTTGTACTGCCTGCAGATTGACATATACGTTTTCTCGACATGTACGTGGGCGCACCTAGACACTGTTTACCCGCTCGAATTTTATTCCCCATACCCCCCGGAATCTCTCGGTGACGTGTTTCGATCGGACGTTTCCTCGCTTATATCGAGGCTATCTCGAACTCCTTATACCCCTGCATAAGGGAGGGGACTCCATTTGTCTTTGGGGTGAATTATTTAAAATGCGGTGCACGGAGCCGGCCTTCCGTGGGGTAGTGATAAGTCGAGGAAAATCAGCTGTCTCGGCAGTAGAGTCGAGGGGTATTAAAGAAGCGTTACGATCGGGTCACATTTTTTATTTCTCCGATCGAAACCAAGTCGAGAGGTGGTTTACGACCTGCCGATCTCACTGGGTATTAATTACCCATGTGTTTTTTATTACAATTGCCCCAGGTGCCGTTGATGAACAAATGCATCCTGTTAAGAAGAAAGAATACCGAGATTTTATGAAACCTTTCTTGGAAGTTTTATCCAGACATGGTGTACTAATTTTATAACATGCTCATTTTTGTACAACATTCACTAACTTCTAATGCGATGTTAGAAAATTACAAATTTATTTCCGAATTCATCTTTAATGTGTGATAATTCACTTTTGAGACATGAAATTTATTACTCTTGGTCCTGCGTATTTGTGCCTGTGTTTTTCACTGTTTTGAGTCTTGGGCTTAGTTTTGCAATATGGCCAGATTTTGGTCTTGCACTTTTTTCAAGATCATGGTCGAGACTGCAAAATTAATATCGATTTTGATTGTCCATTATCGTGGGCAGGTCGCCGGAGCTCGGGTTTAGCGCATCGGAGGCTGCATCACGGGTGCATCAGTGTGGGGCTCTGATGCAACAGAAGTCGTACGCATCTTTTGCGAGTACTCGACCGGTCGAGTACTTTACACGCGAGTGCGGTTATTTAATGGCGTTGCTCGGTCGAACGGTCGGCCAGGATTCCGCCGTTGCGTAAGATCGAGCGAGCAGTTAGGGGGATTAATTGCTCCCCGGGGGTGAAGTACCGCGAAGTACCGCGAAGTTAGAGCTGTCAGGGAAGCAACCTCATCCCCGGCAGCGACGTAGAGGTTCCCGCGGCCGGAAAGGATTGCTTATTCGTAAGAAACGCCCCAGGAGCAAGACGCCCCGATACCACTTCCCTAATGACTTCTTCAGGGTTCGGACCGAAGAGCTTCTTCGGGTTCGAGGGCTCCCTCGGAAGGAACTCGAAAGAAGGGAGCTCCGCGGAATGATTAGCCCGGATCCATCGGTCGAGATCGATTATCGACCCGAGAAACATCCCTCGTTGGTCCTCCACCGAGGAGCCCCCCAAGGGAATTGCGGGCTCGCCGGAATACGTTTCCGCAACTTCGGCCTTCCACGGCCGTCCTCAGGAACGGGGGCGCCGAAATTTTGGAGCAACCGAGAAACCGAAACCCTTCTTACCCGTTCCCTCCCTTGGAAGTTTCATTTGGGAATGCCTTTCGAGAGGATCCTCGTTTACTAATCCGGGGAACTCGGTCCTAGGTGTACAAACCTCGAGGGATTTCGAACAAGGCGCCCTGGCAGTCGGATCCTTTCGGGGGTTTTAGGGAAAAGCCTCGCTCTCGCGAGAATTTTGACTAAAGTAAGGACACGGGGCCGCTCTTTGTCGGGAGGCGTTTCGCCCCCTATCGGGTAAAGCGATTTTCCTTAAAAGCTCGATGAGGAAAGTTTGGTCATGCTCCCGGCCTCGGTCCCCTCTCGGCGAGCACTCGGGTTTAATAAACAACCCTCGCATCGCCAAGTTTGCATTATGCTCGGAATGATAATGAAAAAGTCGCACGGCCAACGGCGCATTGTCCAATCCCCCCACCTCCCACCCCACTGAGTGAAGCCCCGAACTTCTTGGCTTAATATTAATATAGTTTTGAAAGGGCCCTCGCACGCGAGACCAGTTCTTGCCGTGAACAAACTTCCGCCTGCAGCGAACTGCAGTCAAAAGCGCGTGCATACTCTTTACTCTCTTCAGTACTGCATGGACGCGCGACATGTCCCCTTACCCTCTCGCTGATGCGCATGCAAGCTCGATGGTCGGGTAAACAGCGGGATGCAGAGATGCACTCGAGAGCGGAGGACCCAGGTGGCGAAATTCGTTTGCTCTAATGTCACGGGATTATTTTATTTCCCTTTTCTTCGTATAATTCTACCTCCGCTGGCCGAGCTCGGTAGACAACCCCTTCAGCGGCAAGATTCCATTAGGGTGGTAATGAACATTTTCCGCCGCTAACACCGAGCGTTCTTCAACATCGCAGAATTTTCCTCGAGCCTCGGATCGCTAAGTTAAGCGTTAATTCTATTTTGGGGCGGCTCGCGTGCCGCGTTTACTGGGAATAAAAAAAAAAAGAAAAAGATAATTCAGTTGGGGGTTACGACGAAATGCGCGGGTTTTTCGGTCGTGAAACATTCGTCGGGTGGGAAAAACGATCCTTGAATTTCAGGGCATATGTTAGGATGGCAATTCGCTTATGGGCGGGAATGACCACGAAGAAGTCTGCGACTCTCGTCGGGTCCTCCCGAATTCCCCGACTTAATATTAATATAGTTTTGGGAGTGCTCTCGCCCAACGGACCGGTTCTTGCGAAAGGCAAACTTGCGCCTCTTGCACCGAACTGCAGCCGAAAGCAGTTTGCACATGCATATGTCTGGCCCTTTGTAGCGAGAGTACCTAAAACACCGGCCCTCTTTGATACGTTTGGAACTCCGGTGTTACTTCCCTGGGACAGTCATTACGAAATCGGCCCTTTTCTCGACCCTCTTGCTTCTCCTACCCGTGAAAGGTATTTAATTATCCCTGTCGTTCCCAGTCGAGAGAAGACGTCAGAAATACTCGAAACCAACTCGTTACGAACTGTGCACGCGTTACAAGGGGTAAAAGCCATCAGGCAGGAAGGGAAACATTCTGCAAGGATTTTAACATATGAAAATGTATGAAAACGCTGAAAGGACATTGGTCGAAGGGTGGATGTGATAGAAATAATTTGGTTGAAAGGAAAAATCGAATTTGGATATTTTGTCAATGAAGGGTTGAAATATCGATCATTGATGACGAGTTGGCACGTATCGTGTGCAGTCGATCTGAATAAATGGACGTTTTGCAATAATTTAACCGAGGTCGATGTCATCCATGCCATGCCTAATCACCCGAGTCTAAATTTTAGCCATAGTTGGAACTTGCGGGATTTAAGTAAACCTTTTTCGCCCTATTCCATTCCTTATGTCCTATTTGCAATTTTCTACGTTCTACTTAATGCGAATTAAATCCTACTTTAGGCCCGAAGGTAGAAGAAATGGAAATATCTGCCACTTTTAAGGTTTAAAATAGGACCTCAGTGGTATGGAAATTATATATCCCTATTTATATTACCTCAGAGTCCATTTAAGATCTACAAATAGAGGTCATAAATAGGATGAAGATTTTGACTCCGGCATCCATCAGCTGTCTCTGAACGTTCGCAAAGACGTCAAAGTTTCCCTGCGGGGCTTTAATTGTAAGAAGCAAGACTACGGTTTCCATCTCTTCCCCGGTGCCACGGTCGAGGGTAAAGTTGGGGATGCTAATAAAACTACCCCCGGTTTGGAAGGTTCAGCTAAGTTCCGCCCGGTGCGTCCTTTCCCTATGGATTAATCTCCCCAGAAATGGCGAAGTCTCGCGGCAAGCTCTAAGTAACGATTCCGCGATTCCGAATCGACCTGGCGTAAGATCTACTTGTTACGAGAAACTTTCTCGAAGCATCGGTGCATTGTTAAGGGCAAACGTTCGAGGGGATGGTGTCGGGGTAGTTGAATATTCCCGTCGTAGGAAGACTCGACAGCTGTTCCATTCTGGTACCAACCTCCGGCTTCGATTATGAATGCCTCCCGGAAAGACGAGGTCTCGTCTCTTCGTGAGACCGCACTCCGCTCCGAATTCTAAATCTTCGTTAATTCGATAAATATTTAAGAGATCACGGGGTCTTCTCGAAAAAGAGAAGAATTTCTTCTCACGGAAAGAACTCCAAGGAGTCATGAAATTCAAACGCCCTGGAGTGATCGACCCTCCCACCGCGTGTCCAAAATCGGTGCCTTGTCTAACCCTTGTCTAATTACCTATTTCACATAAATTCGGCACGCGATATTCTTGATCAGATGATCACTCGAATTGGGCAAACTTGAATTTAGGAAACTATCGTGCCGTATCTGCGACATGATTTTCTGGAATGGACGTCGAACGCCATTATCTGCGGAGTTCTTAAGAAATTATCGTTCTTATTTTTAATCATTCTTTTGGAAGAGGCAAAATAATCATAAAGAGTGTTTATCCCTCTACGGCCCTATTTCTTTAATGCCACATCGTGAGACTTATTGGATCCTGTGGTTTCCGCGATTTCAGAGGTCTCTTCGAGACGATGTCATCGAGCCTCCCATCGCGTGTCGAAAATCGGTGTACCGATTTCTTCTCCTGCTTCTCGCAGGAAACGGAACGTTTCCCTTTGACTGTTCCCTTCGCTCTTGCGTACTCGGATAACGTAGACATTTCAAGGAGGTGCTTGCTGCCCATTGTCGCGGGTAAAGTCACGAGAGTCACGTGTCCATTGATAATCTCAAAGTCGCGGACTTCGGAGTGGAAGTCGAGTCGGCTCGCGCTTTCGAAATTCGGAATGAGAGTCTCAGACGGCCCGGAAGGGACTCGGAGTCTCTCTTCGGAGTCTCCTCGGCGACGAAGACACCCCGCCGTGTTATTTTCTGGTAAACTGCTCCCCGTCCTGTCATCTTGGAGGGAATCGTGCGGCGCTGCTCTGAAAAATGACGGAAACGGCGGGGCACCGGGATATCGTGTATCGGAGAGTAATGCCAGCTCGACGAATTCCATGTAGGACGGTCCGTGAGGCCGATCCGCTTTCTAATCATTACGCAACATAACATTGTGACGGTATATGTATTACACCGGTGATCTTATATCGTCGCCTGGGATCGAGAGAAGGCTTCGATCCATTCGACGTAGTCCCACATCCCATTTACGTGCACTATAATAAATATCTCGAGTCGTCACGAGGGAAAGCGCGCATCGACCGCACAGAGAAAAGGAATTGAACCAAAGAAATATTTTGTCAATTCTAAGAACCATCAATTCGAATAAACTGAAATAAATGATCGTACCGAAGAAATATGACGTCCTATTTAATCGAATTTAATTGAGTTGAATGATTATTCTTTGAATTAATTTTTTTCCTTGGTACTATTCAAGGAAATATTTCTCTGGTTAAATGAAAATTATGTCTCGGGGGGAAACGAGCAATTTACGGCCAGCTGAATTCGATTGTCCTCAGGTTTAATCGAGATTTTATGTGAATATGTATACAGGATTTACTTTTGTTTCTCCGGTTTGTAGTCAGGCCGCGCAACGACTGATTCCGCGGTAATTTTCTCTTTTCTTTTATTTCACGTTTTCAGGGAATGGCAGGCGACCCTGTTACGATATTGGATTATGCACGGCCAATGGCGAATTAATTAACGTAAAATTGGCATTTCAGAGCCGTTTTAATTTCAAAACGCCCCTCCCGCACAATGCTGCGTAAATTCTGTAAATGAATTTGAATGCGGAACTACGGAGAGGCATATACGCGGCTCACGGTTTGTCTCTCGCCTCTCGACAATAGCCACTGCGAGACCGCAAATTAACCAAATTCTCTTTATTGCATAACATCGACTTTTGATATTGCCGCGCTAATTCCATCGGGACGGATGTATGCGTGCGATGTACGTGGGGGGTCTTATGCGCTTACACCTTTTCCTCTCATGTAAATCCGCCGTAAATCCTCGTGTCAAGCTCCGCTGTGCAAATTTAAGTTCACGGAGACCTTCTGCTTCACAGCCGAGACCGCTTGGCTTTAAACTCGTACATAATTTTCGTGGGAAATTGTTTCTATTTCTTTTAAACAACCGTAACTACCCTGCAGACATTACTCGAGGATGTGCATTTATCTAGGCAGAAAGAAATACGTCCCTGCTATTTTACATCCATGTCTAATTTCCTATTTCACATAAGTTCGACGTGCGATATTCTTGATAATTAATATACTCAAATAGTGCAAATTTGAATTTAGGAGAGCATCGTGCCGTATCTGCGAGATGATTTGCTGGAGGGAACGTCGAACGAAATTATTTGTAGAGTTTGTAAGAATCTGTGATTCTTATTTTTAATCATTCTTTCGGTACAGAGGAAATAATTACAGGATGCGCGTATTTCTCTGCGACCCTGTTTCTTTAATGCTACACCGTGAGACTTATTGGATTCTGCGGTTTCCGCGGTTTCAGAGGTGTCTCGTTTCGTCCTCATTCCTTATCGAGAATTCGCCGGCGCGGTGTAAAGTCGGGGGAAACCCCGGGATACGTTTTCCGGCATCATTTATGAATATTAACGTACATTCGAGCGATTGCATCTCCATTACTGGCGTGCATCCCCGGAGCAAGAGCGAATTACAAAGTCAAAGCCTCGGCGGCGGGACGTCGCATTTACCTTCACTTTTCGTAAATTGACTTTAACCAGTGTCAAGTTGACTTTCCCGCCACTCCGCTAGCGGGTTTTCCTTTTCCCCTCCATTTTTCTCTCTCTCTCTCTCTCCTTTCTCCCTCCTTGCGAAACACTTGCGAAACCTCGACAATCTCTCTTGGATCAAGTGTCTCGTCGGAGTTTTTTTTTTCCTGCCCCCAAGGTACGGGAGTGATTCTTTCAAGGAGGAAACTGAGAAACCATTTTAACGAGATATCAAGTAGCTCGTGAGAGTCGATGTCACGGCCAAGTAATCTGGTTTAACGCACAAGCCCGTGATAAATGTTGTTCTCCAGTTGTCGGTTTAACGCGGATCGTTGGGATCCGGTTTACCAATGACCACTTAATTCTCCTGTTAAACGCCCTCGATTTTCTACCACCGATTTTAATGATGCATCGGAACGCGGTGCAACGCTTCGCTGCATCCTCTTCTTAGTCCTTTCGATTACAAAATAAAATCTTTTCGTGGGAATGTCGCTCGGGAGGGTAGGTTATTGTAATAATTGAATGCGTAGTACTGGGGGGAGGGTGATTTTGATTTAATTTTCTTACAGGAATTTGAAGAAAAAAAAAAAAAGAAGAAACACTCGACGCGACTTTCGCGACTGCTCGGAATGGGATTCGGATTTCGCGATCTGGTCGTGCATTAAGGCCCCCTCCGTAAATCCGTAGAATATTTACCTCTTCCGCGAGGAACGGGAAAAGTTGTGGAAAGCGACCTGGTCGATGGGCACTTTTGCCAGCAACTCGAGAATATCGATGAAAAGATTTTCTCGAAAGTCGGGTATTTCACGTGAACTCTTTGCGTCGCGAAAATCAAAAGCGCGAATCAAGACGAGCCCCTCTCCTTCTCGTTGCACGGAAACAGACCCAATGTTATCGTTCCGCGGTATAAATTTCCAGGGGAAAAAAAAAATCTGCAATCCTCTGTAGGAACGGTGGAATTTCTTTGCACTTATCCAGGGCGTTTCGTTTTTCATTATTTCTTGAAAAATTCAGGGAAAATTGGTAGAAGGGAGTGCCACCTTGATCCAGTTTCGCGGACTGAAAATGCCGGTCGGTCTGTCCAAGAGGCGTAATTTCTTAACGAGTGCTCGGGAATTGTCCGATCGCTTTGCGGAGGGCACTTCGTCTCGTCCGGAACAATGGATAGAGCTGCGAGGGCAAACTTAATCCCACTCGTGCCGACAAAGTGGAGACCTGCTCCATTTTAATCCGTAGTCCACGTGGTGGCCGGCCGCGATTTAGGTCAATTACCGAAGCCGCACACGATGGCCGTACTTTCGTATCGAGGTAATCCGCGATTCGCAGCGCTCGAGTCCACTCGGAGCGCACTTTCCGATTGTCCAATTAAAAGTTATACTTACGGGAAACGCAACGCCCGAGGTACCCTTTACGCATTAAAAATAAATCCCCCGACCGAGGCGGCCCGGGCTGTGTTTTAAATTCTTTAAGAGGCTCGGCAAACTCCGCGAGCTGCTCTCGTTTCCCTACCGGCTCTCTTCAATTCGCAATAAACAACTCGATTAAGTACCGCCATTGTTTCCTTTACCTCCGCCAAATCGGAGACCCCCCACCGAGGGCTGAGAGTTTCGGCCAGAGTGCCCGGGACTTGGTTTTCTAAGGGATTTAATCGACGGACAATTACGGGCTTGAAATTAAGCGATTAAGACCGGGACGAAAGAGAATTCCGAATTCCGGGGAGCAAGTGCACTTTTCTTTTCGATGTTCTCTCCTGAGAGGGAACTCGCAAAATTCTCTCCAGTTGCCTTTGTGGGTATTAATCATCCCTCCGTGTAACGTTCTCTCGTGTGGTTACGGCACTCCGATAATTAATTCCATCGACGCGAAATGCACAATGCATAATGCATTAAAAGGGTTTAATTGCATGCGTCGTTTCCGGCGAAATTAATCGAATTCGATGTTACGTTCGTCGGGTGAGGGCGAAAATGTCGGCCGAGTCGCGCGAAATCGTCGACGGTCGGCGCGGATCGATATGAATTATCGGCGTCGATTTGGCACCCCTCGCCGCGAGATTCCGGGACTTTGATTTTTTTTCTCTTTTTTTCTTTCCCTCGGCATTGTTGGCGGCTCCCGGTCGGGGCAACAATGACGCAGGTTGTGGGAGGTTCGTCGACCCTTTTGTCATGAGTCATTCGAGTGGGTAAGTACAGACACAGGCGTGCGCACGGTAACCCCATCTTCCGCTCACCGGAAAGTGTCGTAAAGCGGGTTATTAATGCCCCCGTCCCGCAAACGCGTACGCGTTTTCCGCTGCGGCCGAGGTGACGATCGCCCAGAATCCCGGAGGTTCGTTTAGGGAGAGAATTGTCCTGTCCGCATGCTCATCCTCAACCATGTCCACGTCCTCGTCATGGTCTCTTTTCCCGAGGGACTGTTCCCTCAGAAATCAGGGGAATCGGTGTCCTCCATTGAAAATCAATTACCATTGATCTCGCGTGATAAACAATATAAATCAGCGATAAGTGACTTCGGTAGTTCGACGGTTAAATTTCTGTATCGATATTTCGGCAATCCCTAACGATTTTCCGCCGGTTGGGGAGATTTTTCCTGCAATTTCCTTCACGTCAAATAATCTCCCTTCTATCTCGGAACCGATTGTTAACGTGCTTTATCGGTATTGCTAATTAACGAGCAATTTCAAAGTGGCGACAATTACATTGTACGACGATTATCCTAATAATTTCCTGTGGCGAAACGCACGATTTCCTCGGTTAAAAATCCTTTGGATTTTGCCAGTTTATTTATTAGTCGATTTTCCTTTAAAACGGTAAGACGCGTTTCCGCTTATTCGGAAGAAAGAGATCATTCTACTCGTTCTCTAGGTTTGCCTTCCTCTGGACCATAGAGGTATACCTACGAAACATCGGTATGAAATTCTACGAGCTATGTGAAGTATCGAACGAGGAGAATTTTTTAAAATTTCATGCCAGAATATGAAATGCCATCCGGTTACAATGCGGCAGTACTCACTCGTCGGAAACGCGATAGGACGGAAGCGACCTTATCAAGCAGCGCGGACCAGAATTTTCGAAAATGTCGCACCACATCCGATCCGTGACCGATACGCTTGTACTCTGCAGAACGTACGTTAACGCTCGCTGACAGGTCACCTGGATTTGGAATTATTGCCCGTGTCTTCGAAACAGGTGTGGGTATCATCGACCCGTTGATAACACACGCTCGCATGAGTTCTTTTCCGGTTTTAAGAACAGTATTCTTAAATGTTGATCACAGTTACTTTTAAAGTTCCTAAGGGAATAATGCATTTTTTTTCATAGAGGCTACACAAAGAAAAAAATTATTTCTTTGAGTGAAGTCAAGGAGAGCATAAAATCAAAAAAATATAGTCTTCACTGATAAATGTCGAATTTTTAACATTGATGCGTCTCATCGATCGGATACTTCATATCGTAAAATAATAAAGTAAGAAATCAAAACTATGTTCCGTTTCTTTAACTCCGTGCAAAAAAAAAAAAGATAACAAATAACTTCCTTGAAAGAAAGAGATTTTTCTTTTCTCAGTTCAATAAAATGAATTATATTTTCATACCTATGAAACTTCTTTCGATAGATCGAATGAAGTATTCCACCGTCATTTGTTGCAATTAAACGCGTTGCAGTTTTAAAGAAATTCGTATAATCTCATCATTCCTTTGAATGAGAAACAAGTGGGGTAATTACTTTCTACCGAAACGCTGTTATTCGATCCTAATGAGATTTATTCAAAGGAATGATTTTCTTTGAGTCGATGCAATTTTCTTCTAAGGGTAGATTAATCCACAAAAGTATTGCACTTGTCTCAGGAGTGCACATGGTCACCTTTACTTTTAACTCGTGTCATTCGATGTTTATGGGACGCCACTTAATTGCGCTTTGAGTTTAGCGTCGTGTACTAGAATCGTTCGCTCGGATCGATGAACGGCTAATGGGAAATTGTTGCAGATTATAAAACATCGGTCTTACACATCTTAACAAGTCTTATTACTAATGCAAGGAGGGAGAGCAGGTTATTAATGCCCTGGTAGGCACGCTACCAGCGTCTTTACGAGCGTACCGAGTGATGAACCCCGGGGTTTATTTACACGAAAAGAGTTGCGCCGATTACGTAGGAGAATCTCTCGAGGTAGAAGCATAAATTTCGTTGGTTAACGCTACAAGGAAAGTGATCTAAGCGACGAGTTCTTCCTCCCAATCGAATAAGCTCTGGCTAAACTAGTTCGCGCTCTGAAACCCGCTCAGATTATTCGAGCCCAGCGACGACGTGAGCGAAATATATATATAGGGTTAATTTCGTAATTAACGATAAACCAATGGATACATTGGAATCGTTTTCAATTTATCCGCGAGATTAATGCCCCTTCTGTATATATACATTAACGTATCTCATAAATACGAGACATTAATTAGGTCGCAAAGCAGCCTATCTGCCTCGTCCCAGTTTCGGCAAAGTTCCACTTACCGCGAATCACGTGCCAGGATGATATTAATTCAGCGCGGGGCAATTTCGCCGATTGATAGCTTTATGAGTTGAATTGACCCCCCCCGGGTTGCCGTAAAATAATTTCTAGAAAATCAATACCTCGGAGGGATTAATAGAGAATAATTACGGCTCGCGTAAGTGCTACTCTGGGAGAGGTTCCGAGCAGAGAGCTAGAGGATAATCGGCAGGAACGAAGACAGTTCGTCATTTTGCATGGGAATATCTCCAATCAAGGCCTCTGGATGACTCAAGACGTGGGAAAAATCGTGCGGGTTATTAATAAGTGTTAAGCTAATATAACGCTAATTTGCGACTTCGTTAGCTAATTAATTCGAGTGACCGCCGTGTTCGCTTCTGGGCGCGTCGCTCGACACCCGAGTAATTCCGAAACGGTGCGGTATCGCGGATTTGCGGGTTCATCAATTTCCTTTACATGTAGATTATCGTATATTAATTTTGAGGAAAATCCACAGCTCGGGGGGGATCGATCGATGGTCGATATCGGAGCCTGCGGCCGCCGTCCGTCGAGGAGACGACGCTACCGGAGCTCCGTGGAAAATAGTAGAAAATAATCTTAATTACGTATGGGATCGTCTCAGGGAGGGGCGCCAAATTGCCCAGTTTATCGTGCAAACAAAAGGCCACGATTCGACCGACACTTTCCTTCGATCGATCCTACCTCGACGAGGCGAGAGACTCGTTCGCGGCTCGTGAAACGCGAGACCGCGCGTATCGCGTTTCGCGCTCATAAATATTAAACAGTGCCCTGCGACTAGCGCGATTCCCCGCGATAATTTAATAAACCGACTCCTACGAGTCCAGGTCCCCTCGACGGGCGTTTCGGCTCGGTTGTTGAATATTTGACGATTTTCTTTTTTCTTTTCTTTTTTCTTTCCCGCGACCCCTTCGTCGACTCATCACTCCGGCCGCGACTTTCCTGTTGAACGGAACCTCGGTTCTGTTCCTGGGAATGAGTCACTTGCTTTCGCTGGAATTTCTTGCGACTAGATGACACGTATCGTTTATTATCGCATGGTTGGCAGAGTCGATCCTATGGCCGGCTGCGTTAAAAAGCCGATTAAAGTCCTTGCGACATCCTGGGTGGGTCCTTGAATTTTATTGCGGGGACTAACGATCCCTCTTCAAGGATGGGTAGCCAAGATGGTCGTTTCTAACACTGTGTAGCGGGGATTAGAATGTTTTTATCTCCCCCCCAGTGGTATCCAGTCGTGACGCAAAGACCATTCATATTCATGAACCGTGTGGGCATAAATTACGGCACATCGTACGGAGTGGTATTGCGTGAAAGACAACGATCGAGAGATCATATCGTCCGCGGCATGGGCAGGAAGCCGGTTTTTAATGTACCTTCGACAAGAGACGTCACTTTTTCTTTTTCCTTTTTTTTTTTGGCCGACCAGGGCGCCATGGTGTAACGCACCGAGACCGCTTAACCAGCGGAAAGAAAAGCGTGCAATTCAAGGCGTTCCTTGAATGACTTCGATGCATCGTCCTGGGAAGAACCGTGGGAACTTTTGCACACGTAACCGACGATGCACTTGTCCCTTGTGCGTTAACGTTATCTCGCAGTCAGGTGATTGCAATCGCTGGTAGGCCATTCCACGACGAAAGGCGTAACGGATTGGTAAGTGGGTAAAAAATGAGCATAGAATCGAGGCTGTTATAAGTACTGGCCAAAATGCATGTTCAACTCTCCTTGAAAAACATTTGTAAAGAAATCTTACCCCACTTGCAGCCGTTACATCCCTGCAATTGTTTCTCGCGCCGAGGGCTCCTTTATCTTTCCGTTTATCGCTTAATTTTCAACAACCTCCCCGTAGATGTTACGCATAATTCGCGGCGTATCGTGCTCTGGTTTCAGAAAAATGCATCCCGGTAGGGTAAGCGCGATTATATCCAACTCGAGATCCCCGGAAACGCGGGGGCGTTATCCTTCGTCGCATCCTCTTTGAGACACTTTCCGCAACGCGAGTTTTCCTTATTTTGCTCTCATTTCGGGAAAGGGGTGTCGCACAAAGCACCGCGAAGATGATCCGTGTTAACGGATCCGTTCGCCTAGACTCGTTGTGAAAGAAGCTAAGGAAAGCTTCGGGTCCATTAATCGCAAGCTCGAGGTGGCCGGGAGTAGTAAGCACAGCTCTCATAAATTACCTTTATACGTGATGCGCATAAACTTCCGGTTTGCGCGGTGGAGGTCTTACCGCAACGCGCTGCAAGAACTGCCCGCGGAAAGACGAAGAACGGGATATGTGGCATTAGGTGCATATTATGGATATCTTATTACATGCGACGGCATTACGTACATCTCTCGAGTACGTTTCCTGCGTGCGCAAGTAACGCCGCAAGAGCATCTCGCGATTTCCCGTAATCCCGACACGGGTGCAGGATTCCTCCAGAGCGCGAATTCCATCTGCAGATCGGAGTGTTTTTTGTAATAAATTATCGAAACGTCATTCAATCGTCATTTCGCAATTGATACATTTAATCATGGGCACGGAGACCATTCGAGTCGGCTCGAGAGAAATCTTCTTAGAAGTCAGAAAAGATGAGCACGTGAGATGAGAGCGAGACAGGAGGTGCAGCAATGTCGCGGGGCATTTTGCATTGTTGTGCAGTAACTTTACCAGTACGTCACTCATTGCGGTAAAGGACAATGGTTTTGCCTTTTGAGATGGAGAATCGCCGAAATTAAAGCGCGTAATGGCGCTTTAATCGTTTCGTCGCGTCTCAGACTCGCGTTTGCTCGACTTCCGACGCGACGTTGCGCACCTTGCGGTGGGTCGATTCGAGAACAATAGATAATGCATAACAGAAGTAACGTAATCGGACGATAATCCGACCTCGAGACTGCAGCCAGGAGGTATCCCGGCCGGCTGCCTTCAAAGGCTGGCTCCTTTGTTCCTATTGTATAAATTGCTCCAAAGAGCCGCGGATGAAACGCGGCCGCCCCGGCACCGGTGACTTTGATAATAAATAAGTATTCTTGCTCCGCGAAGCGGAGCCGACGCGGTTTTCGTGCGGCGGTCTGCCGCCGATCTGCCAATTTTCCTGGCGATCCTCGCGGTCGGGGCTTCGGAAAACTTGCGCGGAACTCCCGGGAAAGAGTCGACGATAAACCGAGGAAATTATATCCAGTTCCGTCGGTACGATTTTACTGCACTTCCCGACGAGCTTTCTCTGGGCACCGGGCTCAAATCGGATTACCAGTCGTTAAGCGTTACGTTAGGTCGGTTATCGAACTTCTAAATGGCTCCCTCGAGCGACCAACTTCCGCTGGAGATCGCACAAAGGCATTGCGATTGACGGAATTCGAGTGCATCCGGAAACTGCAACGGACAGTGCGCTGGGAAGCAGGAAACTCGGTTCTTGCCGGGGCGGTCCACCGACCGATCGAGAGATCGATATCTGTCGATGTCGATAAAGATTCACGACTCGCGTTTCCGCTTGTCGTTTGCTTTGGGTTATTAAAAGTAATGACTGGGTGATTTACGCCGTTGCGCTCGGTTATATTATGTCGTTCCGCCATTTTTATGCAACTCCTCGCTAGAGTTGCACCGTACATCTCCGATCGCGGGTTGCTTGGTAGCCATCGTGTAATTTAGTTAAATCAAGCCATTCTTTCTTTTTGTACTGAACACGGCTTTATGCCGATATTTACTACCTCATTATCCGTCAATAATGCTGTACTTACGGTCTCAAGTAAAATCAATGAGCCATTGAATAGGTTATTAAAGAATCGTTCCGACTTCAATTACACCCCGACGTCCGAGATCGTAGCACATGAACCGAGTCGCACTTTAAACGGAAATCCTGGGAAATAGAACATGCGGCCTATCAAATAAAAAATGTGGAGTATTAACAATAATCTGTCGAAACCCATGGGGAGATGTTATAGGCATAAATGGAAACGCAAATAGGCTGTTTAGTTAAAAATAACGTGTACGCCATTTAAAGGTCTTAATGCAGGTATTAAAAAAATAGAGACGTGGGGTGGTTTAATGTATGTTAAAAAATGTAAGGAGGTCGTCGAGTTGAATCCGACGTTAGGTAAATGATTGCGTTTCCAAACATCCTGTCGGTCATGTTTGGAGTGGCTCCTTTGAAGTCGGAACTCTTCGAGGGGCTCTCGCTTTGTAAAGGGAAATTATTGGAGTCTGGTGGTATTGCAATTTGGATATTCGCATCGAGCTTTGCTGAATATTCCGCACACTCGGCATAGATTTGGGAGAGCCTTTGGTATGGTAGTACAAATATTATGTCGGCAAAGTAGGTCGCTCGCAGGGAACCAGGGATGATGCGCTCGGACGCGCAAGGAGGGTAAGTGCACTTATGCAGTTCTTGCATCCGTATCCTCAATTGTTGATGCTGCGAGCCGACCAGCATTTACAATGGGCCACATTCTAGGTAAAAATATCGTAAGCACGTGCAACTTGCCCCAACAAAGAAGGGAAATCTCCTCACAAAGCCGAACTGGACGAGATTACAATTCTACGTACTTCGGCCTTTGATAGGTACGGCTCGTTAGAGAGAGGAATAAATGCATAACCTCTTGTAGCCTTTTATTTATTTATTTATTTTCATAACCCAAGTAGTTTTACGTATCTACAGATCCAAATTATCCACGAAAGCACTCGGAGGTATGTTAGTTCGCCATGGTTGATGGATTTTCAAAACCGAAATGAGGCCAGTATGCAAATGAGGATACAGCGGATGCACCGCCAAGGTCGCCAGATATGAAAATCCGAGGCCGGTTCACCTCAGTCATTCGAGATGGTCCTTAGTCTTGTTATTCCGGTTGGCTTCCGCAAAATAAATGTGAATCACGAGAAGGGGAAAAAGGAATCGCGACGAAGTTAGACTCCAAAGCTGACAAATATTTAAGTTGCCTGCCCCGTTTAATTACCTAGTTAAAGAGTTTGATCGAGTTTCGCGCCAAGTATAGCGAACGAGCGGGAGGCCCCACCATGTCTCATTACCTCAGGAATGACGTCGGACCGGGTTAACTTTGATAATTCTGCACGTAACATGGGAAAGACAATTCACAGGAAAACTTACCACTTTTAGTAGCAAGATAGGCATCACAGAAGGCGATTACGCGATCTTGCCGAAATATTGAACATCTTCCAATCCAGTATCCGATCCAGAATACTTTTTTCCGACAATGATCGATACCTCCACATCGATCATTATAATAATTGAAAAAAAAAAAAGTGAAAACGGCCATGACAAATGGAAAAGAGTTACCTCTTGTAAACTCGCTTAAGGCGGTCGTACCGTGTGATAGATCCAAAAAAATTGAAAAATATTTTATTTGATAAATTGTTTCTATAGTATGTCTAGAATACGTAGAATAAAGGATTTTTCAATATTTGAAGACGTTGGGTAGTTACAGCCGTAGAACGGAGTAAGTGCCAGGTCTACAGATTAAAATGCCATTTCATTTTTTTATTTCCGCTGAACAGAACAACCGGAATCATGTCAGCCGTCAACCTACTTATTTCTCACGTGTGTGATTTTCGAACGCTGTAAAGTCGATTCCAATCTATATTTTGGCTTCAAAAAATTCTGAGTGAGTGTATAAATGGTAATAAATATATTGTAAAAATTCCAAGATGGGGTATTTCCATAGTTTGTTAGAAAAAATTCACAAAGAAAGCGAAAAAATACAGCCATCACGCGGTACGACTGCCTTAAGAACTCGAAACTGTTTATACTCTATGATCCTTATTCCCAGGATTAAGTGACTAGTCAAAGAAGCGTTACAGAAGTTCTTTTAGAGTCTGAGTCAGGATATCGTAGCTGGGTTAAATCGGGTAAATCTCTGTATGGGGCAACTTGGATCCGAACGAGGGGCAGAATTCGGGGGAAAGTCGTGTCGTTACCGTGAGGGAAATGCAGTTTCGGGATTCGAAAAGCGAGGAACAAAACCTCTCCTTCTGCGTTCTAGGGTGCCCTAAGCCATGTTTGCTGCTCGTTTGGCTTGGTTCACATTGCCACGTGTACGTGTATGTGTGCAAGTACATACGTATATATTTCGTGGCATCGCCGCCTGGATTATCGACGTGGCGTTTCTCGAGTCTCGTGAATTCGCGCCTCTCCTATTTCGACCCCAGCTAGTTTGGGGAATTTCGCGATGGGAAATCAATCAATGCCGCACCTTCCTCGAATTCGAGTTCCCATCATATCCTAAACTAAACGTCGAAGCGTCGTGAATTTACGGGAACAAATTGAAAGGGCCCCCAGTACCTTATCGCGTTCCTGGCCAGACATTAAAGGGACACACGTGCGTAATTCAAAATCGAGCAATTGAACGCGTATACGGCGCAGAAAGGCAGGAAGCTTCACCGGGATTTTCGGGGTGTATCGTTGACACCCTTCGCCCACGGGAACGGGATCGATAAAGGGAGTGGTTGGAGTCTTCCCTTACGTAGCAACCCTAATCCAAACGCGTTGAACCCTACCAAAAGACGACATAATGGAGCTCCTCGTATCGGCAGGAAAACATCCCCGAGCGAATTCCACGGGCAAGAAAAATAGCCCCGGCAGTCCTGCTTTTCGTTCTCCTCCCCTGTTCATCCCTTAAAAATCCCCGGGAAAATTCCAGCAATTTTCCTGGACGTCGTGCTCGGACTTCGGTTACTCATCAGCGTGCAGGAAATCGAGCGATTCTTTGCGGCAAAGGTCCTCGAGATATCTCGTGCGAGTGTTGCAACGGGCGCTTAGTAACGATTGGAAGTCGGCGGCACGTCATCGGACCGAATCGATCGATTCGCTCGACTCCTCTCCTCGCGGACGTTACGTCCGCTGGACCACTCGATTATCTCCAGCTTCCCGTTTCCCCCGAAGGAGCCGCGGTATTGGTTCGTGGCACGCCACCTAAAGTAAAATGGTAACGATGCGCGTAACGATCCTCGTGACTCGCGCGTAACGAGCGCATTACCGACTCTCTCCCCGGTGGGTTCCCGAGGGTACTTAGCCGATTGCGTCTTCGATTCCTCCGGGAGAGCGGAGCGCCCCTGGTCGAGGTACTTTTTCGCCTTTCGCGATCCATTGCTCGATTGCAACGATCGTTCCTCCTCCTATTTATCGGCGAACACCTGCACGTGCCCGCCGAAGAAAATTCACAGACGTAGCGGGAAGCTTTACCTATGCTCCGAAACCTAAACGCGAAACGCTTGACGTTGGGCCAGGGAAATTCAAGGAAGGAAAATCGAGGACGAGATAAATTATATTCACGGTCGCAATGACCGTTACACGATCGGGGAGGAACGTGAGTATTTTCTAGCTAGGCTAGAAATTACTTGCCGATTTTCCAAGCACTTTTTCCTGAAGGAAGCTCCCCTGTGCGCGCAGTTACGTTTAACATCGTTGCAACTATTTCAAGGGTTGGAGCATTTATTATCGCAGAGGGAGCAGATTCTTCTCGGGTACGTTGAATTTCACTGAGCGCGTATGCGTGATTCATTCCAAGTGGTCTCGCGAGGTGCACGCGTGTAGGAAGGCGCGAGGAGAAAATGGATAAAAGTAAAAGGTGACCTCGTTCACGAGACCCACTTCCTCGGATATCCATTCGAGGCGTGATAACACGGACCGGTGGACGCGGAGTTGGGGCGGAATCGGCTTTGGGAGCCGAATCGACCGGCTCGGGGAGACCAACGACCCGCGGCCGTCGTTATCCCGGTCTCGTTCTCGAAGGCCTTTTTTTCGGACGGTGCACCTCCGTTGCACCTCCGTTGCAGCCCCGTTGGCCGCGGCAAGGCGCAAGTGCACCTCGGTGCAACGTTCCCTGCGTGCAGGACGTCGAGCGAGAAGGCCTTGACGGGAGACACTGACCCGTGACTCCGCTGCATAGTTGGCCTCGCGGCTCCCTCGCTCCGTCTCTCTCGCTCGCCCGTCCGGCCCGGTAGTGCTCTCTCTCTCGCTCCCGCGGGGCGCACTTTCAGCTAATGCCTCGGCCAGACCGTCGTTCGCCCGGCCCCGCGTTTATCATACGTTTTATATCCTCCCGCAAAATACGCCCTCACTCGCCCGACCGGCAACCGGCCGACAACCCACCGGCAACCGGACGGCACGGCACCACCGTCTACTATTCAATATTCCCGGAAATCGTTTCGAAATTCCTAAAAAAGAGCGCCTTGAACGGAACCGATCGAACCCTGATATCCTCAAAAACTACGGTCCCCCCGAAATTCCTAAATCGACCCTCGACTTCCTGAATGCAAGCGTCGGATTTTCACAAGTTAAACCTCTTACAGGGATTAAGTTCACGGAAAGGGACTTTGGAAAGTGAAACGCTTTTTTGTCATTTCTTTTTATAATTAATGATTACCCGTATTCGTCTTTGTGCTTTGGCGTTAACTCAATTTCCATAAAGGTATCCACTATCAGCCTATCATTCTCTCGGTGAACCCTTGAAGGGAGATAAGAAGAAATGAAAAATGGTCATGCCCGAGACAATCAGGACCGGTGAGGGCATTTCGCGGGAGAGTAATCAGGAATAATTAATAATACCTTGTGAAGATTCCTTCGAGGGGGTGTTCAGGAAATCGTCGATATTAATGCTAGAAATCAGGTGGAAATCGTTGGAAATCACGAGAGTACAATTTTAAGGACGAGCCTTTGTCACCGAATCGCATTGTTGCCTATCGTGTGAAATCAAAGGTAATCGGCTTTGAATGAAAGAAATCATTTTATATGAATTCCGAGTTAATAGGCCCCTTGGATTTCGTTTTTCACTTGGTGGTTTCACTTCCGTTGGCCGGTCGACCAGCGATTTTTAATCAGCTTCGGGTCGCCGGATACGCGGAGGTGGTGGAACTCCCGACAAACGGCTCGATATTTCCGTGCTTAGTCTTGCGGGGCTATTAAGGTGCGCCCACAACGAGCTACCGAGCACTCGCACCGGTGGCGATCGCTTAATCGGCGCGTCCTCGCAAAGTGGCGTCGGTCCTTAAGGCGCCGCCTTATAATTTCCGAGCGTCGCCTATCGGCGCTATCGGCGCTATCACAAACTCCCCGCCGGTCGTTCGCGGCACGCGGCGCTTTCCTCTCCGTAGAAACTCTGCATAATTCAGACTCGCGATTCGACCGACGCCGACGCCCCCAGTCCGGCACCGGGGGTGGATTCACCCCTAAACTTGGCCCCCCGCGAAGTCTTCCTTCCAGGCGCACCCTTCCTTCCTTCGAGGCTCCAGCCGGGAGATTGCCATTGGTTCATTCACGACCTCGAGAAAGCTCTCCTAAATCTAACCTGATGAATTCAGGATTCAATTACGCCCCGGCACGTCGGATAACTACTGGCCCCAAATATTTCGAGATGTCGAGATATATTCCGGCTTCTGCCGAGTAGAATCCCGAATGAACGGTGGAGAGGTTCGGCGTCGAACAAATTGGATGAACATTTCACTCGGCTTCTATGTTGGGGACTTCTTTTAAGCAAGGGTGACGCGATAATGGACACGATTTACCAGACAACATCCTCGTCGAAGATGGATGCGAAGAAGGTCTGTGTTATATATATTTTTTTTTTATAATGTACCGCTTGTCCGTAATAATTAATGGAAAATTACTAAGGCGCGTCGATTAGTCGAGAATTAACCTCGCCGTAATGTCTGTGATGTAGAGGCGAGATAGGCTACGGCGAGCTTTTTGATTCGCGTTGTACTATAGAAAAAAGTAAATGGTACAAGACCTTTCGATTCCATTATTCGAGGAGGACGGTGCTGGGTAAATCGTGTCTATAAACCGTGTCCACCATTTCTGTAACACCCCGAATAGCGAGGCCTCCGTGAGCGCGAATAGACGATGAATGGAAGTGGAATAATGTTTGCTCATTCACGGACTGGAGGATTTTTGCGAATGAAATTGAGTCGCGGGAGCGAGTGGAAACTCGAAAAATCATAAAGGGCCGGAATTCGTCGATCGCGTTTGCTGACGGTGTTTGACGTATTTTGACGAACTCTGGATTAAAAAGAGGCCCGTCGAAGGTACATAAACGGGACGGAGGGACGAGAGTTGCGCTCACCAGTCCATCTTCGTGAACCGAATCACGTCAAGGCTCGTGATAACAGGTGCCTCGAATCTTCCGCTCCCAACTATATATCTTTACCCCAGAAATGAGTTTCTCGCCGTGAAACGTCAGTCTTTCCCGGTTATCGACAAATCGAGACGAGCAATTCTCCTCTCCCTGCGGTGTATATATATATCTTAACTCCGCGCCGTCTGATAAAAACAACGCACCTGCCTTGGGACGTTTATCTCCCGCGGTAATCGACAAATCCAGATAACCTCAATTTTTTATACCCCTAAACGCGCACCTTTACTCGCCGCTACTCGGTATAAATGTCACACCGGGGACGCGTCCATCTTTTCGGCTTAGCGGCGAATGTAAACGAGCGTATAAAATCCCAGGCCCCGCTCCCCGTCGTCTTATTATCGCGGTTATCACGGTCATACTCCACCCGGGACGTCCGATAACTTCGAGCCCGGATCGCGATGCATTTGCAATTTGGCGGCGCATAAAAGTTAGCGGGCGAATTTAACGCCGTTAGGTGGCGAGCCCGACAGAGATTCAGCCCCGGGCTCGTAAAAAACGGCTTTCCGGTCTCTGCACTCTGAACCCCGGGTTCTACAGTCCACCGAATAGACGTTCTCCATTCTTTCAGCGTGTCCGTCGCCGCGACGCTTCTTTTCCACCCCCTTGGGAGGTGCTCGGTGGTTGATATTCTTCTCGGGGGTTGGCAACGCCACCGGAAGCGTCGCCAGATACGGAGGGACCATTTTAGCTCCATCCTTAACCCCTTTATTTTTGAATCCAAGGATGTCCTACTTAGAAAGACGCCCTGTGATGAATGGGGGATGAAGAAAGATAGGAGGTTTGGTTCTCGAGAAAACCGCGATTAGCCATAATATGCAATGGTACTGATAACCTCGATCAGGACTCAGTTCCTAGGATTAAATAAAGGGTAACTGAAAGTACACACCTGTTAAAGCGATAATCTATTCTGCGTGGGATCAATGTCTTCGAAGGTTAATTTGTCTACCGGACTTTATTAAGACGACGAGAAGAAGTGGATAGATAAAAACGATTTGAAGTTCCCAGGGAACATCTCCGAGTTCCAATTTCCTGCCGTTTATTATGAAATATTGAAATCGGGAGCCCCGTAATGGGAAAATATCGAAATCGGTGGGCCTATACAGAATCCCAGGGAGATCCGATCCTAAAAATAATGCATTTCTGAAATCTACGACCCTAAATTACGGAGGTTGTTTTTTACCGCTTTTTATGTCAGTCCATATTAAGTGGTTTATATCCCATAACGAAATTTCAGTACACCCGCGTAAACGAACGACCGTATGATATCGCTGCGGTGAACAATTACGATGACAGGTTTTAAGGGCAACATGAACGAGTACAAGACTATTATGTAGACTCCAAGTAGAAAGTTCTTCATCCGATGAACAGCCCTCGCTATGATTACCCTTGTCGATTCGAAAGAAAGAAAAACGCCAGTCAGGAGCCGCCACGTCGCGTTTTATCCGACGAGGCGCAAAGCCCCACTTTTGAGGAAGTTGCCGGGAAACTTGCCGAAACCTTTGCGCTTCCTCTCGTCGGGAGAAGCGCCATTGTGCGACGGACAGAAGGGAGGATCCTCCCTTCCAGGAGGAATCGCCTCGCGGGATCTATTTCGGTCGCGTCCGCGCTATCAGCGCCCTCGATTCCGCTCCCAGTGAGACAGGAAGAACGCGACTCTTCCCGGCTGATGGTCCCCGCTGCTCCAGGGGTAGAAACGCTTCGAAATTGCATCGATACGTCGGGTGAGTCCCGACCCCCCGCGAAGAACGTCGTCCCTTCGGACCCTCCACCCGGCAACAATGGTCGGTACTTCGAGCGATGCACCGCAGCCTCCGGAATACATCCCAACCCTCTACGTGCAAGCTGCGCTTCGTAAACATTTCAGAGGACTCGATTTTAAGACTCCTCCGAGGGGTCGCCGAGCCTGGGGGAAGGGGGCTTTAACCGATTTAAAAGTTATCCGGATAATGGCGACCCGTCACGTCGGCTCCGCAAGCTCCGAGGAGCTTAATCCGCCCACCCTGGGACGTGGCGTCCTGGTGTTTTTCCCCCAGGACCCCCGGGAACCGGGAGAGCTATCGCGACCCGCCACCCTTTCGGGTTTTGCTCCCGTTTACCTTTGCCGCTCCTGAAACCGAGATATACGCTTATGCGCGATCGCAAAAAATAATAACCGCGCGTTTTCCCCGGGGAGGGCTTCCCGAAGTGCAAGTTGGAGATACCAGGGGGGAAAACGACCTCGACGGAGCCGGGAGCTGGGGGATCTTCTCCGTTAACGTTCCTTCTGAAAGAAGTAAGAGGTGTCCGCTAGGTTTAGGACGAGGCTCTCGAGGGATGCCAAAAGCGGACGGAAGTGGCGGGACGTAATTTCGTTTCGGGAAAAATAGAGGTTAATTGTCTCGCCGTTACAATGTCCGGGAGAGAGGAGAAATGAGGCCAAATGTGTGAAATAAGGCGAGAGGCGACTTTCTACCGCGTCCCACTCCTCTGAGCCGAAGAATGGAAGTTTTTTGTCACGTGCGAACGGCTAATCCGCCGACTTTCGGTCCCGCCAACGTTTCGCCGCCTGTTTTTTTTTTGTTTTCTTTCTGTTTTCCTCTTCCACGGGCGCGCGCCAAGAGCGAAAGGACCACCGCGATTTTTACGGCCATTTCTGGTTCCACCGATATTTACTTTTGGATAGCTCCCTCTTCAAGAGGATATTCGGGTGCGCGATCGCGCGGAATAATAACACGGAAACGCGACGGAATATTTTCGCCCTATTGACCTGGGGGAATTTTCTCGCCGGCATTTGGCGCCAACGGAAATATCGGGTCTAGGGAGGTCGAGCGAACCGGGAATTAAGCTTCGCGCGAAAATACTCCTTAATCGACACTCGAATTGACGTTGACGGTCCGTCTTGCGATTTTTTTTTTTCCTTCCCCCGAATATCCAGTTTTAGGATTTACCTTTGTCTATCCATTTTTCACCCTCTCCGCGAAAGGGTCGAGAGATAATATTAGAATCTGCCATCGACACGTTTCCAGCCGACATCTCTCCCGTTCTCGTAAAATAGTTTATCGTTAGGGGTGGCGTTACTTACCCCGACTCAATTAAATGTCGAGGCGGAATTCTGCACGATCAGTTATTGCGGTGTCCCCGTCGAGCGAAGTCAGACCACATTAGTGTCTCGTAAAGTCCCAAAATGGAGGTACGTTAACGGCGCCCGCAAATACCCTTATCGAATTTCTAGACAGACCTTGTCAAGGCATTGTTACTACTGTGTTAGCGAACGATACCTACCCGTTGACTCACTTAACACTTTACTCCGTTACCTCGAGGGCAATGCACCGCACTACTGCGAATGGTCCCCTGAATAGAACGCGATAAAGCCCTTGTTTCGCGGCCCCATTTAATGGCGACTGCAGCTGCATCCTATTCGTCGCTATCTACAAGATAAATATCCTCCGCGCGTCGCGTGAAACGCCACGGACAGGGATGTTAACAATTTTCTGGAATTAACGACGCACCCATTCGACGATTCGTTAACCCTGCGTTGGATAATGAACTAATAAGGATGATAAGAAAAAATGCCATGTACAATTTACCGAGCCAATCTGCCGGGATTTGTGCACGATGCTCCCTTGCGAAGACAACGAGCAACTCCACTGGTAGTTAATGTAAAAAATGATAAGGAAATTATAATTCTTGCAGGGAGGGGTAAGTTTAACCGAGGCCTGGGGCAGCTGCCAGGAGAGGTGATCCTGAACGATGTTGAACGCTTGTTCGAACGAATTTTGCAGTTTTACTCGAATTAGACTGGCGGCTCTATTTCCCGCTGTCGGGAAAGGTGATGGCGAAATTGGAATCGCGGAATTCGCCGATTTCAGAGCCGCTGGAATCGATGCAAGGCTGAATATTAGTGACTGCGTTTCGAAATCTTTTATTACCTCGTCACGAGCGCCGCTTAATAACGCCTGCTGCTTACAGGCATTAATATTTCGAGCAATCAATGCCGGAGTACTAAAACCCAATAATCCGGCCGCGATTCGCATCGCGTTAAGCGCTTCGCGACAGAAATTGAACGCGGAACAAATGCGCCGGGCAGCGTTCAGATTATCAGAAAATCGTGCAACCCTCTTTTCCTTTTCCCCGTGAAAAATCGAATTCTTTAGGACCAATTGCCCCAATCGCGATTACCGAGAAATTTCTTAATTATGATTAATTAATCTCGAATTAATGAAAAATTCCCGTTGCGCCGATAAAAGTTAGGCTGACCGAAGATTAAGATCCAAATAGATAACCACCTGAAGTCGAGGAATTAATCACGCGTTATATTTAATCTTGATGATATCCTCGATTACAGAATTTAACGCGAGTGTTGGTGCAACCGATCCTTATAGTCGGTAATTTTTTTAAAATGTACGATTTATGCACCGCTTCAGCAGGAGGATAACATATAAGCAGGTAATCCTGCGACGTAACGTGATGCACGGTGGGGAAGATTTACCGTACCGATTCTGATAACAAGGGACGTTTTTCAGTATCAATTATTAAAGGCTGCGGAACAATGTCGTAGGTGCACCGGCTCAATTATGCGTCCCTGCCGAGATTTTATTTGCGCTCTTATCTATCCCTAAGGAAAGGGCCCTCCGAGGGGAGGATACTCCTTTTCCGAGGATCGAAGTTTGCTCGTTAAATATTCACGCCGTTTCTCCGGAGAAACAATTCTTCGCTTTAGGGGGGAGGGGAAACTCGTTCCTCCCCGGAAAGATAACGCACCCCGGTGGTGTATTCAGTGGCACGGTTAACAACGATGTCGAAGGAAGAAGGGAGAAGAAACCTCCGTGAAGTCTCTCGAGGCGACGCTCGTGATGAACTTCGTCCAATAGTCAGGTCCCTTGATTAAATCTCCCCGGTCCAGGGTGCGAAAAAGTCCGCGAATTGCCGAAAAACTCCGCCCTCTTCTTGTCTCTGAAAAATCCTTACGCTTCACCCCGCAGAATTCACCTGCCCCAATTATTTCCAACCCGAGACATCCTTTAATCTGCCGAAATCATTTCCTCGATGTCCTAACCTGGAGACATAAAAAAAAAATCTAAAAAATTGAACAACCCTCAGCTTCTCTAAAAGTGGAGGGTAAGGAATTAATTCGAGGTAAAGTCATGAAGTCTCTGCAAAGTTTATGTCGCCGCGAAAGATACGCGAGACAAGATATGTTTAAACATCGAGGAGGATCGAGTCAAAATTTTGATCCTGCTTGGGATCTCTAATTGTAGGTCGTAAATGGGTCTTGACGCGATATACTTTAATACGTTTCAGGTCCTACTTTAGACCTAGAAAGTGGTAAATGTTTGAATTTTTTCTACTTGTAAGCCAAAATAGGGACTTCACATTCGAATAAATTAAGATATAAGATTGGAAGAAGGACTCGAAGGACAGAAGCACAACCAAAAGAAGTCGTCCTTAGGTTGGGCAGGCTCGAAGGGTTAAAATTTCTACCCGGGTTCTCTCGGTAATTTTGCCGAAATTGATCTCTGCCATCGAGGCCATTACACTCGGTCGGCGCCGGTAGAGGAGTTAGGGTTGCAAGGCGTTTTGCATTATGAATCGGATAGCAGTTCTGGTGCATACCTATCGATCGGGGTCCGACGTGCAGGAGGCAGCGCCGCGACGCCGGGGGTGGCGTCGGCGTCGAGGAAAAGTCCCGTCTCTTAGGGTGCCCGAAGGCGGCTTATCACGGCCTATCGGTCGCTCGGGCAAATTGGCACCGACGTGTGTGGGTAATTTCCCCGGGGTGTTAACCCATGACTTTCGAGGTGGCAATACCGAGAGGCCTCGCCGCGGACGAGACGGTAATTTACGCCTGCGAGCAAATTCTCGACCGGCGTCGATCGCGACGCAGACGTCCCTTATTTCCCGCGTGCACGTCCGCGCGCGGATCCGCCGTCGATTTCCTCGAAACCTATTAACTCGATAAATAGAATCCAAGGATATTCAAAATTGCGTGTCATTACCGCGGCGGAACGATCGCACCGTGAACGTCGTCCTCGTCACCCGCGTGGCTATGAAAAGGTACACGCGAGAATTCAATACCGCGGCGAGGATTCCGTATCGACAACCGCGAGAGCCGCGAAGTCCGAACTATCGACAGTCAGCTATTTCAACAATCGTCCGACAGTCATCCGGCTCGATTTTCCGCACCGCGTCGCGTCGCGTCCGGGCGAGAGGTCCATTTTTCCCCGTCGCGTCGTCCTGTCTTCCCCCGACGAAACGGCTGGACGCGAGATCGTTCTAATTTAGCAGCCGCGGAAACTCGTCCCGTGACAATAGCGCGTGACAAGAGGACTCGACGCTTTCGTTGCGCCTCCACCTCTGGCGATCCTGACTCGCCGTTTGATGGAAACGCGACGGCTCGAGATCGACGTCGCGATCGTCCCCGTCGGCCTCGCCGTCGTCTTTTACGGTCCCTGGAATAAGGGGTTGCATTCCGCTTTAGAGGACTCCGTCGCTTTGGACGTCGCTTTGTCCGTCGTTACACCTCGCTGCGAGCCGCAGTCAATCGGCCAATCCTTCTAGGTGGCGTTTAAACCCACCCTGACGAGCGGTGCAGGTCTCCGCACCTCTGTCATTATCCTCTGCACAAGCCTCGGGCAATCACTGTACTCATCGTCGGGGAGCGACGTCTCGCAAGGCGGCGGGACGCTCGAAACGCGCGGACGTATTCCTTATTCTTGGCCATACCTGGCCTAAAGCGTCGCGACGCCATGTACCTGGTTAATTAGTAACTGCATGTACAGGTGCGTGTACCTAGGTGCACGTGGCAGGTACTCCACCGTGACTCCGAATGCGGCCGGTTCGTGAACAGGGAAATGACTACTCGAACGTGGACGGAATAAAGTCGCCTATAACGCGTTAAGAGTGCAAAGCACTAAACGATTATACCTAGAATCTCGTCCAAAGCAGGGAATCGAAATATCCAAAGTCACGAATAAGGAAATCGTTTAATGATTTCGGTGAAAATTGGAAAATGGAGAAAATTCAGCGCCAAGCACTGAGCACTAATATCCAGTCTCGTCCGAAGCAAAAAATCGAGACATCGAAAGCCACGGGTATGGAACTCAGTTAATGATCTCGACAACATTTAGAAAATAAAAGAAATTCAGTACTAAGCACTAAACGATAATACCTAGAATCTCGTCCAAAGCAGGGAATCGAAACATCGAAAGCCGCGTGTAAGAAAATCTTTGGTTAATGATGTCGCCGATCGAAATCCGGAAAATAGAAGAAATTCTCTGTAGAGCTACACTGATAAAACAGATCAGTTGAGTGACACGGATATATATACTTTGTTACCTGATTCGTATATAATTGCAAGAAAGAATTATTTTGTCGTGAAGAAAAACTGATGCCGATTTTAAATAATTTTGTTTATACTGTATGACGTTTCTTTGGAAGTATTTCGTAGGATTTCGGTGTCGCGATGCATGTTTCTTTGAGTCGATCAACTTTTTCTTTCTCAATGTATGGTATCTAATGACCCATCATCATCAATGATCAAGTCTTGTCTCGCGATTTAATATGTAGGATTGATTAGGGCTTGTTTCGGGGATGTTCGGTCACTTTCTTGTATCGTAGACGAAGTTACAGAAGCAGCTGATAGACACGAAAGAGGTGGATATTGATAAGTCGCGATAAGAACCGTCTTATAGTTGCATGGTTGTGGAGAAATACTATGGCGCGCGACGGAAATGCATTGAATTCCAATCAGAATTCAGATCGATAGAGAAGCAATCGTCTCGCGCAATGTTCGGTCGAACAAGACGTTACTAATTGTTACGCGAAAGTCTATGCTGTATAGTAACTTTCCGTTGGTAGGAAGGGTTCGAGGCTAGCGAATAATCATCTGGAAACCGAGATAGCCGATTGTTGCTCAAGGCCCTTCAATTTCAATCGCATTCAGCCGAGGAAGGTGTGTTTAGAACTTTGGTTGAACTCCTAAGAGCTCGGCGCCAAGTAAATGGATTCTATATAATAGTACGTAGAATATAGAGTATACACGTACAAGGCCCGTTCTTCGCGAACAATCCCACGGACCGAATCCACTACTGATTTGTTTCCTCGTCAGTTGCGATACTTATTACCCGACCAATCTAATAGAATTACTCTGTCCGGGGTGAATCTTAAGCCTCCAACAAATTACACTCCGATTCTTCCTTGCACCCGTGTAATTTCCCTCGCCGAACAATACCTACATAACTGTTACCCAAATTTCAAAAGTTCAGCTTATCACCCAACTCGAGGAATCGCAACAAACGCCACTAGCCTGTACCTCATCTTATCATCGCTAAACAAATTGGCTAAGCTTATATATAAAAGTCAAGAAAAAGGGAAATCCGGTCGTACAAAGCTCACACATAACCATCTAATTCTATATCAAATCCAATGCACTGTGATGAATGTAACGGTCAAATATCGGTAGAACACATAATATCTGAATGTAAAAAATGTCAAATGTTAGAGACAAGATGTTAACAAAATACTAATGTTCCTAAAAGACATTAACTTCCTTACGTGAATTGTGAAACTTGATCACCGTGATTTACACACCTACACAACCTATTTAACTCATCGGTGCGTCGCTAATGACCATAGCAGTTGATGAAACGTTAAAGAAATAAAAAAAAAATTAAAACCGAATTTTCCCCGTGGATGTATGGGAACATTTTCTTTTTTTCTTTTTTCTTTTTTGTTGAAATGCTGTACCCAACGTTTGTCGAAATCGAGCCCCCTCGCAGGAACAGACCACGGGGTTCCTTGGGCGTAGCTGAAAAAAAGAGTGCACTTAAATACCGAAATTCTCGTGCATCGAGGTGCACGCGTATCGAGGTTGGCCGTGTAAATCGAAGATGGAAACGTCGCGGGGGGTTTTCCGTAGACATCGGTTACCCGATGTTATTCTTGTTCGATCAATATCGCGTCCTCGAGAAGCGAGCTTCGCGACTTTATTGGCACCTCACGGGCTTTGGATACCATCGGAAGTGCCATCGATCACGGCCATTGTTGTGCCGCGGTTGGGCCAGCTATTAACGCTGTTTCCAGGCTAAATATCCGCGGGTTTCCGGCAACGCCATCCTGCTAGACATCCTGCGACAACATTTACGCGGCTCCACCCCGAGAGCACTGTAACGAGGCGTTATTCCTGGGCTCTGATAAAAGCGCTATCACTCCCGGCCAGGATACGAGGCCATTTCAGGAAGCCCGGGAAATAAGAGACGGAAAAGCGTCCAGCACGATTCCAGACCCCAATACCTACTCTCGGGGAGGAAAATTAATTATTAGAGCCTCGGGTTGAACGATCCAGGGGAAGTATTTTTTTTTTCTTCCGAACTGGGAAAGTCCTCTCTAGGCGCCGTTAAGAAATTCATACAACTCTCCCGTCCTCCACGAGTGATTGGATAGTTATTATAACATCTGCCGGAGGATAATTTGCAGGAAAAATACACGCTTAATTGGAAGCTCACCCCTCGGGGGCATTGAAAGTAGAAGTTCATTGATTCGTATTTCCGACCCGATGTAGATATCGCGATCAATGCTGCGGCTGCGTAGATTTATTGTATGTGAATTGGACACGTTAAAGTGTGTTTAAAATGCATAGACGGAAGATATGGATGCCAGAGTCATGGCTGGAATTATATCACGCCATGGGCGATTCTGAATAAATTCATTTATTTTGTTCAGTAAATGCGAGAGTGTCTTTCGGCTCGAAATAAGAATCCTCGACCGATGGAAAGCGAATGGAAAGGTCGGGGTTGTTCGATGTTAATTAATATTTGCGAACAGTCGTTTCGGTAGCCGGCAACAAGCGTTACAGAAACCCTGACTAAATATTGATCGAAGTCCGGTGCGCTCCGTTTGTTGGCCGCTGCACAAACGGGCATCACGAAAACATCGCTTTGGACCCGATGTATGCGCTTTTACGCAAATGAACGCCCTTTGTCCGTCGGTGGAAAGGACAAAACGAATCCACAAAATCATTCGGCTCTGTGCCCTGAAAACCCCACTTTTACGCTCGTTTGTGTTTCGCCGGTACGATACAGAAGAGTGCGTTTATTTTCGCTCGGTTTCCGCGAGACTTTAGCTGCGACGAGAGTGGAAGGCCATCGAAACGAAGGAAATCGATCGAAATTTCAAATGGAATTGGGAAAATTAAGGGGATCTTTGTACCAGAAGCCCGCGCACTTTTGTGCTAACGTGCAACGCGTATACGTAGGGAACATACGCTTGGAAACGCGATATGCACCATGTTTCATTTTTCACTGAAACGAGCCATCTCCTGGCACTTTACGATGTCAAGTAGAATTACATCTATGTAATACATTGAGCCCTTATTCTTAATTTTGCTTCTCCGTCGTTCAAGAATATTTAAAAACTCGTTTGCATCAAGTTGACAGTGCGAACGTGCAACACGTATATATAGGGAAGTTAGGCTTGGAAACGCAAAATGCAACATGTTTCATTTTTCAAAATGAACCATCTAGCACTTTACAATGTTAGGTAGAATTACATCTCTATAATAAATCGACTATCGCGTTGCACCTCTTCCTAATTTCGATTTCCTCCGTGCAAGAATAATTTCTAACCCGTTGTTCGCGACGAGCACAATTCAAACAACTCCACGTGGGATTCGCTGATGAAAAAGGGACCGAGAGAACGACGAAAGACCGACGTATGGTAATGCATTGGGATCCATTCGAGACGTCGTTCTGGATATTGCGTTACGTGGTGGAAAAGCGATTTTCCTCTTTAGAGGAGAGCGGAGGCTCGCGTCTGAGTCGATCGTCCAAATCGTTTATCCATTTGCCCATCTGTAAAGATGGAAAGGGAACGGCGACAGAAAGCATCCGTCGAGACCACGAGCAGTCACTCGGTAATTTTTACGGCGCCGTAGAGACATTTAGAATCACCGGATAAAGGAATCCTCGATTTGGCAAATCGTCACGTCCCAATCTCCCACACTTCTTCGACAATTCGAGCCAATCAACTCCTCGCGTAACATCATACATTACGCATAATCGGGCCGATTAAGACCTCCGAAATTGAACTCCCCGATCGAGCGGTCCATCGCCATCGGGGAATCTAACCTTGTCCGGTAAATCTCTAATTTGAGCAAATTGATCCCCCGATTTGGGCCCATAATGGCGCCGCAGGCCGGGACTACGTCAACCGAGGGAATTATTTGTTCAGCTCGGGGCTCGTACTGGCTCGAGTATATCTCGCAGGCTTTCGGACAAACACTCGTCTCAATAATTTATGTTGGTTGGCCGGTGCGCCCGCGCACGTCGTACATGTGTTTTATGTGCGGGGGGTGGCGGGGGTCGCGGGGGTGGCATTCGCCCCGCAGCGGGACAGAGGCCATTTCGGTTCGGCGTAACTCTAAAGTGGTGTCCGGGACGTCCTGAAATATATTGCCGACCCGGGTAAGTAGGTGGTATCCGCGAAACTGCGCAACCCGAACAACGTCCAGACTGACCTGCAGGACATCAACGAAATACGGATCTCCTAGGAACGACCACCCCACGCCCTCCGACGGAGTGTTTGCGCCCCCGTGGACAAGGGACGATAACTGCCCTTCCTTTCAATTATAATTAAACGACTGGGTACATTTGGTCCAGGGATAGTGGGGGAATATTCAGTAGCGTTAAGTGCACGATGTGTAGAGAGCAACCCTGATAGCGTTGAAATTGATCTGAATAACTTTGAAATTGATCTCATGTCACTGAGTTGCATTTTTCATATATTTTTTTTTTTCCTTTTGCGTCAGGGTCTGTGGAAATTCGTTCTAAGAAGATATTTCAGTGCCCGGCTGTCGAGTGTACGCAGAAATGGTCGTTAATCCGCGTTCGCTGCGTCTCGTCGGTACTGCAGGACAGGCGTTGGAAACTCCTAGACGGGCTCAGACCTTGAAGAAGGAATCGCCGAGCCCATTCGGTGCCAGACGCGAAGGCCGCCTCGTAGTAATAACTCGCGTGTAAACCACGAAATTGCCTCTCTCTACCCGCTCTCGCCCTTCTTTAGTGACGTCTTAAACGTTGCATTACCATCGGTGTATCTTAATACCGCCGTAATTATGGCCGCAAGCTTTTACGGCCGGCTTCAAATTCGACAACTTTCGGAGAGGGCAACGGGAATACATTTAGTACCTCGGATGCGAGCGCAATTGTAATTACAGGGAACCGAGGGATAGAAGTACAACGTGGACTCGGATTGCGTATATTGTTATCTTTCCTTTCTGCTTAACGTTTTTTAAGGGAAACTTCTTATGGTACGTGTAAGTACATACATATAGTTCACGTGCTATAAACAGGACCCGGTCAGGAAAGGAACTTCAATTTTACAATTAATTCTAATTTACATCTATGTGCGTTGGTAATCGGACAATTTGAGTAAACGTTACCGCTGGTCCGTTATCAATGTTGAATGAATATAAAGTGGGGTAAAAGTGATATAAATATAAAATGTAAATAACTATGGAGAAGATAAGTATCGAATACATATAGATATTTCGTGAATGAATGATTAAGTATCATTTATAATCTCTAATGATGCTCTTCAACTCGGAAGTTTGGCTTCCAGGAGTCTTTTTATATTTGAAATCAAACGACTGCAGGAAACCGCACCTCTGGATCCGCGATCTCGCGAGACGTCGTCTACGTCGACGTCGGAAACGCGTCGGGTATCGACGTCCCCGGTTTTACCTTGCAGAGCCCGCAAGATGTCGGAAAACCCGACGGAGGGAAAGTTCGTCGAGAAACGCGAACAGACTTTCGTTTATATGAGTTCCCTGAAGAGCGCACGGCGTTCCGACTCTCGAGCTTTAGGACGGGCTCGACTCTGCCGAGAGGCGGGAAAAAAGGGTTATAATGACTCGAGCATTACCCTGCACTCCCGGATGCCGAATTTCGAGTATCGAGCAAATGCGAGGACGAGTAATGAAAGAAGAGGCCCGCGATTCGGCGGTCCGGCTCCTCTTTGACGTCCGTAGCGAGAATCCGTTGACATATCCTCCGATCTCGCTCACCGGCGTATTTATCGTCGCCGGTTAATTTCGGAATAGAAAGGCCATATTTCGATGACTTTCCATTTCCCGTGGATATCTCGATAAACGGGGGGAACGAGTGCACCTCTTTGCCGCGATCGGGTCGCGGACGGCGTCGAAGAGCGATGCGAATTTTCCCCGAGTTTTTGCCCGGGGAAAAATCCCCCGCGGGGATCCGATTCGCTCTTTGCAAATATTATCGCGCGTTCGAATATAATTTAATAAGCGCGGTAACACGCGGCAGGACTCGTTTTTCCCAGCTTGGGGGGAAATTCGGTGAACGTGGACCTCCTATGTCCGGCAATAGGATGCCTTTATGATAGGCGACCGGGAGCCTTCCATTTATTTTGTAATCCCCGATTAAACTGCCCATTTGCACTTTCCGTGGGTCCGTAACTCATTCGCGCACACCGGAGAGCGAATTGCGGACTCGGAGGGCGAAAAGGGGTGCATTCGTCCGTGCAGTTTGTGCATGTGCACGAGAGGGAGTTTCATTGGCGAATTCCGGACAGCCGTCGCGACACGTATGTACCCGGTGCATACACGCGTGCCATTTACGTGACACGGTTTTAACAGGAGTGATTTGCATCGGTGCATTTGCGATGCAACGCACTAGCTGGGCCGCAGCATTGCTCGTACAAATGCTAATGGTGTAACTCTCAGTTTGCGAGCCGGTTGCGCTCTCGACGGTGCTCTCGTGTCACGAGCCGCTTTGTCCTACATCATCCGAGCCTTGACCTAATGTGCAATCCGATCGTGATCGATCATCAGGCCGGATTACTTCGATTTACATTCCGAGTCTCTAAGCCCCGTTAATGGCCGAGTGTTTATAAAAGACAGATTTCTACGTGACAATTACCAACATATGCCACGTCGCTCGAAGAGCGATCTTCATCTTCTCATACCCTAATTCAAAGAGAAGGTGTGCGGCTCTTTCATATCGCGCACATTTCGGAACTCCTAACATTTGTGGGGTCTTTGTTGAATATGATGGTTCGAAAATATATCCACTCATTTAAGGGGATGTAAAAGTGTCATCTGTAAAGTCTTATCGCCTTAATTGTAACTCTGGAACTCGGGAACTCTGGTGCAATTGGGCTGAAGTTCTTCATCTCGTTCGCACTAAAGATCAGTGGGTCTTTAATGGATGGACTTCGAGCCGTCGAGTGATTTGGCAGGACGCATTAAGCTTGCAAACAAATTGTCAAACGTCTTCGAGCTCGCTCGGGCAACGGTGGACGTAGGACATGTTTACCTGCTACGCGACACAACCAGGTTACGGAAAGGAGCCCATCTATATTTATGAACAGACGCCGAATTCACTGAGTGCTCCTCGGGTATTGACTTCTTTCGCGTATTCTCAATGGAGAGACGCCAAGAAGTCCTTATCCTCCTGCCCGGTCAAAGTAACAGGAATAAACCTTGTTTCTGCCAAGTAATAGCGCCGAGATATCCTGGATATTGGCAATTCTTCCCGAGGATTTCCCACCCAAAGAAGGCTTTCCACACCCAATCGATGGCGCGGTATTGGCAAGTGACAAAGGAGGAAAAACCCCCAGGACGAGTCTTAATCGCCGTTCCGTATCCAAGAAGAATAAATACCAAATATAGGAAGAACTCTAAGTCAGTCGAAATCACGTTATAAATGATTAAATTTAAAAATGTCTTTCTTCGGATTCATTTCGTCGTTGGCAAGCGAGAAAGGGGGAAATCCCAAGTCAAGGAGGAAAATCACGAGTCTTAATAGACCTTCCATGCCCAGGACGAATAAATGCCAAACATCGGAAGGACTTTAAGCCAGACGGAGTCGCGCAGCGTGTTATTAAACCTTAAAATTTCTTTCTCGAAATCCATTTCTCGAGAAGAAGTCGCGCGTTTCCTTCGGGGAAGAAAAGCCATCCCGGCGTTATCCGTCGCAGGACTCGCAGGAGTCCTAGAAGAATCCGCCGTGATAAACGAGCGCAAAACTCGTTTCCGGAGCGTCGTTTCGATAGGAGGAGTCTCGGTAATGAAAACGCTCGAAATGGCCGAGCTCCTATTGCCCGATTTGATGTTCTCGGATAATCCTTAGCGCTCCTTCAGTGTTTTATACACTTATAGGGCGTTATCCTTTAACGGGAGGTAAAGCCCCGACGCGTTATACGGCGAGTCTGGGACGCAGAGATTGAATGAAAAAGTTCTGACGCGTCGATCAGCCGTCGACTTCGCTTTAAGAAGTTGAAGGACGCGCAATCGGAGCTTATTTGTCAACGACCAGGATTTAAACGCGACCTCTTGCGCCGATCGACGGCGAATTAACCGGTGCGGAATATTCTTGCGGAATCGTCAGACCGGAGATGACGTTTCGATTCGTCCGAGGCCGAAGGAACGAACTTCTCTCCCTCCCCTCCGGATGCTTCCCTTAATTCCGGAAGTAATCGTAATCGAGTCATCCAGAAGGCAGAAATAGCACTGAACATTTCTGGAGTTCCTCGCTCATCGAATAATTTCAGGTGAAATTTTGTGCAGGCCAGAAGAAAGACCATGTCCTTCCTTCTCTTTAAATTTCAAGTATGACATGCACAGATCTCGACAGCTATGATCAATTTTGGAACATACGTCTACTTACAAAGCTTCATTTTTGTCGGCTAACTTCGCCAAGGGAACCTAGGGGTGATTTCTAATGACCTGTGGACGAACTGCTTGATTCGCTTAGATCAACGCGATGCCATTTTTCATCGAAATTGATGACAAGCGCGATTTAAAGGAATGACGGCGCTTAGTTGCGTGGATAAAATCTTCAAAACCATTATTACAAGCGTAGTGGACACCTCGAAAGGGTGGGCGTTTAAGGGCGCAACTTTTACGAGTCATGGAATTTCCCTGGCTTTCCCAGGGCTATCTTAACGCAATCGGTGACTTCGGGTCTGTGGAAATTCGATGCCTCGCGCGCTAGTTTTGCCCAGATCAGGTTTATCAGGGCTCGTGAACCACTCAGGCCGAGTTTCTTCATTCGATTGTTCGAAGCTCTCGGCGACCTGGTCTGGATAGATCACCCATAGTCCTGTACGGTTTACGCGCGAAGAAATTGCCGGCACGTAAAGAGGGAATTGATTTTCCTTGGCGTGACATTCTGAATCGACGCCCCGCCTTCCACCTTCCACCTTTCTCCTATCAACGGGATTGGGATCCTTTATGTGGAACTTTACGTCCAGCACTTAGTCCACTGTTATTCCAAGTAATCTTCATCATTCTCGTATATCACTGTATTACACCCAGAGATGAACTCGCGGAAGGACGATCCTTCTGCATCCTTGACATCGCGCCGCTGACGGGGTACCTAAAACATGGTCCACTGCAAATAACGCAATCCTTATCACCAGACAATCGTCTCGATTCCCTTTCTTTCCGCCGGATTTAAATTGCTCTAACGTCTGCAATCTCAAACTTGCCCCAAACCCAACCGAGGTTGATACATTCGATGCACCCACTTTCATAACGCTCCATTAAGAGAAGGAGGAATTCAGAATCGAATAATCCTGGAACTCCTGAGTCTTGCGACTCATCTTTATCTCGGTTACACTTTCTTTGGAGGATCTCAGAGGATGAAGGCCTTTCCCGCTCATTAGAGGCTGCGAAAATTGATGGGCCTGGAAAAGTTGATCCTCGGTTGATCCCTCCCCACTTTCGGTACTTACCCTAACGACTCGCTGTTATAAATTATTCGTCATCGTCATCGGTGTAATCATCGTTACATCGTTATCTTTATCGTGGAATCTGTAAAAGTTGATATCCTCGGTTGATCCTTCCCCATTTTCGGTACTTACCCTAACGACTCGCCGTTATAAATTGTTCGTCATCGTCATCGGTGTAATCATCGTTACATCGTTACCTTTATCGTCTCCGTTGTCGTTATCAGGGTCGTTTTGTCGCATTTCTTTGGCCTTTCTCTCGCGTCCTCTCGCCGGCTCGCAATTACTTTGAGGTCGCGAATCTCGCGGCTGGTGCGAGCCGAGCCTGCACCGAGGAATTTGGTGTATGCTCCCACTTGCATAGGGCGCATTGCCTTCCGAGAGAATATGTGCGCTCCGTCAAGCATCTTTGACCCAGAACCCGAGCTCTATTCAGGCCCTCGTCCACTGCGACGACGGTCTATTATTCAGCGGCTCTCGGAACGCAGGAGAAACCGCGCTTCGCCCTCGAACCACCCCCGGCATTATTCCTCGTCTTTAATTAGGCACATTAAGTACTTTGACACGTTTTCCCGGTTTTTCAAGGAGCCCTCGACGTCCTGGCTTGCTACCGTCCGAATCATCCTCCTTTCCCAGCTGGCTCGTCAAGGATCTCCATCTCCTCGACGTCCCCAAACCGAACCTACAATTTTTTAATTCATCATTTATTCTGTCCCAATTTTAACAAATACCGAGTCATTGGCATCGTCGAGCAAGTTCTCCTTGAAGATAATGCGGTAGTAAATAAAAGTGTAATTATTTTCAAATACATGAATGTCCGTAATAGTTGCGGTTGTTAAAGTCCCGCTAGCACGTAGAGTCGGCAGCTCTCGAAGTCCGAGGAGTATGGAGGACAAAGTGCACTGTAATACTCTGGAAACTCTCTCCGCACCTTTAATTCGGCACGTTAACGACCTCGACACGATTTTCCGATTTTTACGCGACCGCTTAATCGTGCCGAGTTTCCTGGGGTGATTTTGCCCTCCACCCGCTGAGCCGATTTATCTCTTCGATTCCGCTGAACTCCCTCGGAATAAAAATGATTGGCGAGCATTGTCCTATATTTTTAATTCGACCTGGAAGTGGGGACGTACCATTGGGTGTTCCTTAAAACTAGGAAATATGGGGCGACGTAAACTATTTGGGATTCCTTTTGGAAATAGCATATTCGAGGGTTTCCCTGGATGTGGCCATTTGTGGGTCGGCATATGTGCAAGGACCTTTGCGGCTCTTGGGCCAGTTAATCAAGAAGGACTTTCGGTGGTTTACGGTCTACCTGTACTTTGCAACCGAAGCCAGGGGCTTCATGCATAAGTACTCTCACAATGTGTTACCTGTTTACAGAGGGTACGGTGAATTTTCCCGTCAACGTCCCTCGAAATTTCCGCGATAGCTCGACTATTCGGTTAAGGCTCGTTATTAACCTCGTTGGTGGCGCGGCGAAAATGAAGTTTCAAACTGACAACAATACAATCGAAACATCAAAGGCCCCCCGCGTTCGACGTCCATTAGGACAATCACATTACTCGGCTTGGGGTGTCCGGCCAAGTTCACTTGGTACAACCGGATCCTCTTGTAGACGCGGAATCAATCGGTCTGCCGCAGCCAGCAACCAGCAATTATGCGCGTGTGTGTGTTGGTATGTGTCTTGTTGCAATTACAATAATGCACAACGCAGTTTATGCCGAAGTTTATGCTCCTGATAATACCCTACCGTGCTCGAAGGTTCCTCCGCTTCGAACTCGTGGAGGTACAAAGTCGAGTTTCGCGACAAGTACATTCGGACGAAGTCACTAGTGATGCTGGGCGAATAAAATAGCTATTAGCGCGTAAAATGTACAGGTATTGGAAAACTCCCGCAGTTTTCGGCAAAACTACTTTTCTCGAAGTGTATAAGAAAGAGCGGGAGTCTAGGGCTCTTTCCGCTGGGAAAATGTCTTCTTCAGGGCGGTCGGATATTACGTACCACCGAGAGGGATCTCCTGGGAGACTAAATTCCGCTGAGCCAGGGGGTCCCCACTGCAGTGGAAAGATATAGTGGAAAGGCATAAATAATGGAAAGATCATTAAACCACCTGCGCACGCATTCGGCGCACGCCTACTGTCACGGTGGCAGGGCAGTTTTTCACAGCCCACTTTATCATCCGCGGGGTGCAACTTGCATTTGGAGTCGTTCCAACGTACGAAGCCAGCAGTCACCCCGTTCACGGGAAGCACGGCCTAGTAATGAGATCAACCCTCTTCTGTCCCCTTAACCTAAATACCGAACGAAATATCAGAATTCACCGTACACAGTCTCGCATCCGTGGAGGTGCGCCGCACCTTCGGGATGTCCTTTTATTTTTTCCAGAAGCGATCTTTATAGAAAATTTCCGACTGAATGACTGCCTTTTTCAGGATTGCTCCCGGAGATATTTTTAAAGACCTTCATAGCTTCGCACGATTTTCGATTTTAGCGCAGTCCATTCGGGCGAGATGCTCCCGATAAAAGGAAATATCCTCCTAATGAACCAAGCTGCATACGAATCGGTGCATAAGGCTGCAAGGAAATGCTTTCTATCGCCCCGGTTTCGGTTTTGCAATCGTACGGTTAAATCGAAGATGGATACGTAGGCTGGGCCCTCGGAATGAAAGGTCTTTCGTCCTCCTTTCGGAAATTTACGGCCACCGATTTTTAGATGCGGAACACGCAACGAGGTGATCAAGCCTATCCCAGCCCGTTAACCTAAATTCCGAAAGGGAATGTCTGAATTCTGCTCCTCGCTCGGTGCACAGAATTTCATTAGAGCATGCATTGCGCTTCATTGCACTTTGACGTTACCCTCGAACGGCGAGCCAATGAGCGTCGAGTTGCGCAAATAGTTTATTAGCTCGATGCATTTTCCGATTGACGGTTCATCAGCTGGTATGGGGGCGTTCTATTCTCGATACATTGATGGATGCACTTCGCGAATCAGGCCGAACAGACTGCGAGCGGATGATGAGTTCGCCGTGTGATGCGATTTTACGTTCTGCAGAGCAACGAGCAAAGCCTACCCACCTCGGTATGAACGATGAAATACAAAACGAACGTGCCCAGAACTCGGACTAATAAGATCCAGAGAGGGAACAAACGTGCAATTCGTTTATCCTTTAATCCAATTACTTTACTCAGACGCGGGATGCATTTTAATCTCAGCTAGACGTCTTTTCCGCTCTCATTTAAATACTGAAAATACTGTGTAAATAAATAATCCCTTAATATTACTCGATAGCGATGACCACGGTCTATTTGCGCATGTAAATCTGTAGAATACCTCCGCGAGTGATTCAGTTTCCCGTATTCAATTCGGATCGAATTCAATTCAATTTCCAGAATGCTGATGGGCATCCTCGTCATTGGCGAGATGAAACAGAGGGATGATTACACCGCTCCGACTCTGAATGTTTTAATCTTCATTCCCGAAAGGGTTGGTGGCGTGAAGGGGTGGATTTTCACTAGAGAGAACAGTGAGGTGGTCGTCAAACGTCATTAGCGACAACCCTTTCGGTCCATTTGGGGGGCGTTGTATCCCGTGAGTGGTTTCGCCGCGCAGCTTCCATTCGTGATAAGGGCGCTTGCCTCCCACGCTGAAAAACGATTCCCAGTTAACCAGCGCAACCTGGACACGAAATTGCGCCCCCAATGTCAGCGATGCCCTCGGAAGACTAACTTTGCGTAATCGAGAGATTGCAGCTTCTTTCCGGCGCTTTCTTCGACTTCGTTCTGCCCACCCCTGGGGGAGCGCTTGATGAAATCGATGAGTTCCCATTAACGGAGCTTCCTCGACGAGACGCGGAAACAAGGGGTTTGGAAATTGATTTTTCATTTAGATTCGATTCGGCCTTAAATCTCCCTCACTCTTTATATACCGTGAAGTCAGAACTCGAAGGATCGATGACATCGAGACTCGAAGATTTGCGTTTGCTACATTATTCTGCCTCTGAATCTCGCTCCACTTTAGTGTACGTGCAATTGCGGTGCTCGTAAAAAATATGGCCGAACTTGCGATGCGATCAGCAGTAACTGTCCTCTCGTCTTTACATCGGCAGTCAACTTTTACGGACGGACGAATTGCGCTTCGATGAACAGAAATTCCGTCGAAGCGTCCCTTCAGATGCGGAGGTCAGCAAATGAAAATGATTTGCGAATGACCAGCGGAAATGCGATCGAATGACGGGGCAATCGATTTCGCTGGGTCGGAGACCTTTGTGCAGGAATAAATTTGCGTACACGCTTGAGCTTTCGTCCGATTAAATTCCTAGCCTAGTCCAGTGGGTTTCATTCGATTAAACTTTCGGTCGCGTGTGCGTGAATTTTCATTTGATTGAATTTACAAACGACGCCGAATTCGCGGGAGATCTGCATTTATCGGTCGCGCATAAAGCGATACAGGGACGACGGAAACGTGCGGAAGGAACGGACGGAAATTTCCAGATTAATCCGTGTACGGTTCCTCGTGTACTATTTTCTTCTTTTTCCTTTTTCTTTCTTTTTTCTTTTTTTTTTTCCCTGAAAACGATCATCGCAATGGATTAGCTGTCGGCGGCAACGTCCTCCTTCTTCCTCGGTGTCACGAGCATATTTCCTCGCTCTAATTCCTCCCTAACAGGCATCGAACCCCAATGCGATTGACCCTAATACGTGCTTAAGGTTTTACCCGACAACTTCTGCACTTGTACCAACTGTGCAGTTAACGAATCCCCTTCTTGTCTACACAGAGTTACAAAGACGACGAATTGCCCATGTGTGGCAATGTGAGGTTTCGCAATGCGTGAAAAAGGATGTCGAGGGCGATAAATGCGTTTAGGAAGATGAAGACGAGGAAGCTGCGATTCCTCGCATTTTTAAAATTTACGCTTTAGGCAAAATTAATTGTTAGATTTTTTTAGACAGTCTAGATGCTTCTTGTTAAAAGAATCTCCTTGGCTTCAGTAGAATTGATTTTATAGAAATCATTAGTACTGTAACCTTAGTGATAGCACGTTATTATCAAGTGGAAATGATTTTGCGAAAAGAATTTGATGTAGAAAATTGTTCTCACGTGATGGGAATGTTAATGAAAATTATATCACATTTTAGATAGAATGTTGTATTGAACTCAAACATCATAGTTTATAAAAAAAAATCATCAATGGCGAATTGTTTGAATTTTTTCCAGAATGTGGCCCTTTTTTTGCCATTGTATAAGCGTCGACATTGATATCGCGAGTTCGGTTTGGAAGCCGAAAATTTCAAGAACTATGACTTTACAATTGACCGCGTTTTCCGGCCTAATATTAGATGTACCTTGGCCCTTGCGCGTCATTAAAGGGAATCAAAATCCAATTCCTCCGCATCTGGCAAATGACGCAGAAAATCGCTCCCCGGCTAGACGGGTCTCTGCGTCTACGGGGTGGTCGGGAAAGTTTACTTTGATTCGAGAAACCGAAAGTTGGGTATATATCCGAGTCGAGAGGAATGGCTGGAAATGGTTGCTCTCCGTCGAGCTCCATCTTCCCCTTCTTCGGCCGAGGAGATGTCCGCGTAAAGATGGCGGGCCTCGAAAAATATTTTATTTCCCCTCTTTTGAAAGCAGACCCTCGACTGCTAAGCCACCCGATAGGATAGCAGTCGAAGCTCTTTCCTTAATCCACTGCTGATCGAAGGGTCGAGGGATGGTCGACCCTGCGAGGGTGTCCTCGAACGACATCGGTCAGCTCGGCTGAATTGTTATGTGACTAAACTCTAGAGTCCCCTTCCTAAGGGAAGTTGGATTTCCCTTTACGGAATAAATTCGACGACGGTTCAGAGCCTGCCGAAATGTCGGGACACTTTGTGCGAGGCTGTCCTGTTAAAAATTGCAATTTCTAAAAGGGGGTGAGTCGTCACCCCATCGGGAGGGCGCACTGCTTGGAAAGGAGCCGCCGCGTGCAATCCACTCGCGATGCAGCCTCTTCTGTGCACTTATACTTCCGATATTTCTGGGGCGTATTTTAAGCGCTAGAACTTGAGTTCCCGGGAAAATCAGAACGTTATTTCCATTTAAAGTGGACTTTGCGAACTGGGTTGTAATAAACATAGGCTGGTAGTTACCTCGGCACGTTGCAACTCCACTCCCCGCGGGCAACTGCAACTTTGATACCACCACCGACGGACGCACAAGTGACTACTATATCGCCCGTGTGTTCGCGTGTTACCTCGCTCTCCCCTTGGCCTGCAAAAATAAACATCGCCGTGGTGGCAGCGGTATTATTTTCAGATGAAACAATATGCCTGCGATATGCGCCAGCCGCGGCCCTCGTCGATTCGAAACTTCCCGCCGAGGGAAAAGTGCAATCACGGCATCGCAAACCTTGCTATCTCGCCGTGTCAGCGGAAAATTGACGGCGAGATTCGCGAGGTAAAGTTCGGCATCGCTGCGGAGGGCTAAATATGAAAAAAGGGCCCGCAAAAGGCTGGAAGGGCTCTGAATGGAGGGAAATGCGAGCGCCGCAGTTTGTTCCTCGTTTTGCGACGGCAAAAAGAGTCGGAGTGAGTTTAGATGGAGTTGAAATAACGGCGGCACCGTTGAAGCCTAAAACAAAATGTTATACATGATTTTAATTTTCTAATTTCCGCACATCTCGTTTTTCCTGCCATCCTGGTATACTCTGCAGGTACATATTTTTTGGCGACGAAGAGATAAGCTCCGGATGCTGCGCCAGTCGGAAATGTTTCACGACACGCGTGGACGTGCCTTTGCATTCCGGATATGGTGGGAGTTTAATACCCAGGTTGCATGACAAAATTACGTGCAACGAGCCATTTGCGCTACTTTTTAGTACGCGTACGTAGCTTTGTCATGTCATAAGAGCGCGCCTGGGTCGCCGGCGTTTTAAAACTCGACTATTAACCGGTGCGGGGTAATTTCAGCTCATTGAACGACATTTGGGGTCGCATTATAAAATTCAGAACGCCGAGGAAATCATGGCTTACGCGAAAACGCTGTGCATGTCGCGATGCCAAATCTGATAAGAGGTCGCGGTTTTTTTGCGGTTCTCAGACTGTACTCGTATCATCGTTACGATCCTTGCTGAACTGCCATTTCGATATCGAATTCAGAATTAAACCTGAAATATGAATACCGATTAAGGGGGGAATTAAGTGACAAGGGAAACAGTCGAGAGGAGCAAAGATATACTGCACCTCGTACAATATTTACAGGTAATTCCTTTCGATATCGATGTAGCGGACTCGAAGATGTCACGCGACGTGTCTCTGACGCACGTAGACGTCATTCCTGCATCTCGGATGGCACTAAAGTTTTACGTCCTCGTCGCGTGATAAAATTGCGTCGAATACACCGTTTCCGTCATTTTAGAGCGCCTCTGGCGCTTTATAATGTCTAGAGCGGCGATATTGTCAATACAGAACTGGGTGATAACTATTCGCCCTCCGATCGCTACAGAAGGGACTTAATTAAATCGGACGTCGAGTACATACCGACCAGTCATACGGTAAATGGCGGTGATGCAGAAATGAACGTAGAAAGGACGTTTCCGGGAAAGTAAGACGAAGGAAAATTCATCTCGGTCGATATTGGATTATTGAAATAATTTATTTGAAGTTCGTACGTAGGGGGTAACACGAGTGCCCGAGTTGCACGGGATTTCTCGTAGGACTTTGTTTCCTTTACGGTATCCCGAGGAACAGGCAACTTCCATCCCTTACTAGCCAGACACGTCTGTCATCGGTTTGGGGTTCCCTCAGGACTCGTCCCGGGAAACTTCCCGTAACATTTCCCACGTTGCTCACCGCGGTAATTCTCTGGCGAATATCCCGGATCTTGAAGGCCCTATTTTTGCCGGGCGAAGACGAGCTTTTCTCGCCGTCTCGCCCGAGGACTCAACATTTCCTGCTCAACGCGAGTCCTGCGAGAATAAAGTCGCTCGTGTCCGAGCATTCTGAACTCCTCGGGCTCTTAAATGTCCAATAGCCACGAGATCACCTTGAGTACAAATTATCTCTCCAAGCAAGACGGGAATTTCCCTTGAAAAGGACCTAGGATTCTGTTTTCAACGCGATCCTTGCGAGTATAAAGTCGCTCGCGTCCGAGCATCCTGAACTCCTTGGGCTCTTACCTGCCCAACAGCCACAAAATCATTTCAAGTGCAAAATTATCTCTTCAAGTAAGGCGATAATTTCCCTAGAAAAGGATCCGGGATCCTCTGGTCCACTGTTCAAAGGGCATCCTATAAGTACCGAGCCAGTTTTACCCAAGCAACATGAACTCCTCGGACACTTAAATATCCAGTAGCCCCAATATTACCTTGAGTGTAAATGACCGCTTCGAACAAGGTGGAAATTTCCCCAAAAAGAAAATAATCATCATTTCCACACATGTCGTCACAATACGGGAAATTCCTACAGTGTGCAGATTTCGAGAACAGGACCAATGAGCGAGAACACTTTTAATCGTTCCATTCGCAGTGGCTAAAGTATCACCAAGTACTCGAAAAGTTTCCTATCCAGGACGTAAGAATTTCCGCGGGAAGGGAAAATTATACGATCCGTGCCCGATGATCGCTGGAACGATCATACAATCCGAGTAGGTACGAACATTGCCGTATAACGCCTTATCCTGGAAATTGCACTGGAGGCAATCGGCTTATCAGGATGCAGGATCGGCCTTATCACCCGTCGCAGTAGGAGGGTGGTGTAAGAGGACGCGTTAAGGGAATCGCTAATGATTTGAGGGGTGCCCACGAATGGATGCCGCCGGGTGGAAAAGTGGATTCCCCGAATGTAGGTCGCCGACTCGCGGGTTCAATTATGTCTTGAAATTTCTCTGGGCACATTGTCGGATAATCGTCCGTCGACCCCGGTCGTATATTTCGCGGATATAGATATATACGCGGCGAGGGCGTTTCCCGAAGTCGCCGCGCATCGCACCCCCCGCGGGGAACTAAAAATTCATGAGTCGCCGTGACGTCACCCCCGCGAAAGTCCCATTAATCTTAGAAATCGAATTATATAGTTGCGGAAATTACGGCGGCATCCTGTATTAAAGCCCACGGAGCGACGTTCTTATCCGCTTATCAGGCAATTCGCTTCTCGCATTCCTTTTTCCTCTCCTACTCCGAGCACCCTTCCTGAAAACCTGGAATCTCCGTAAATTCTTCATAAATTCGGTAAACCTCCCATCGAATACCTCGAGATACATCGAAATGTGCGCCAAATACATTTATTTATCCCCATATGGTGACCCATTTCAATTTATATCGATCAATAATTCCCATATAATTTATTCCCCTCCACTCGTCACCGGCTGGCATCCATGTACGCTCCCACGCGTCGAGTTTTCCCGGGGAGTAATGTTTTAATAATGCACTTAAACGATTTGCCAACTCCACTTCTCTCGGGGGGGAACACGGCTTTGAGTCGCGGCGATAATACGGAAAACTTGGGGACAATAAAATCCCGGTGAGACGCGAGAAATTCCCGGGGAAACAGGGCCACGCCTCGTCGCGGGGGATTATTTCCCTAACAGAGGGCAGGAATTATTTCTCTAACGAGGTCGAATGACAATGGGGTGCCTCTCTGATCTGACTAGGAACACATCCAACTACGCTTTCAAAGGCTTCCGCGTGTCTTTATAATTAGCGAGAGACGTGCGGCGAAAAATGGAAGGGTCGAGAGGGCGGCACGGCCGCGCGGAAACAACGCGGTGTGGCTTAGTGTTTCGATTGTAGCTCGAGTTGGGAGCAACTCCAGGAGCTGAAAGAGGGTGCGGATTTGCGTCGGTGCTCGCAGGAGCAAAAGCGAGCAGAGACCGGACACGCCAGGGGACGGTAGTCTTTGTTGGCTCCCCTCGACTGTGTTGTATAATGCCATTGAACGCGATGACCAACAGAGTTTGTCGACCACCACCACGGTGCCGATACGGAAGCGGTAAACGGACCGGCCACCGCGACGTTTCCAACTTCTGCCCCCGCCTTGCAAATATGATATCCGTGAAGCTCGAACTTCAAGAGGCCGTGCCTACTTTCAACAACGACCCGGATTTGCAGCGGAAGCCTTTGAGCTCGGATTTCTCTAAACGCGCTTGGCGCGAGACTCGGTCGAGCCGCTGTCTCTTTACTTGGCAGAACCCTTAAGGGGATGTGAAAGGGGCATCTGAGGAGTACTACTTTACTGAAATGACATATGGATCGCTTCAGTTCGTATAATTCTGAACATGGGCTGTAAAAGACTTCAATATAAATATAAATAAGTCGGTAGCGTGATGCGCCGGCTTATGTTACCGCTTGAGTACTCAAAATGACGCTACCACCAAAAAGGGGATAGATGAATTTTAACATATCGACCTCGATTAAGTTTCTCAGCGCCTTTCATATCATCTTAAGCACTTGCGCCGGAAAGACGGGCCACGCGCGTCGAAATAACGCGCATCTGTGAATTAGTCACCAGTGCAAGTGGTTAAATGAATTAAATTATGCAAAAAATCTGCGAACCAGAGGAAGGTCGTGCGAGGTAATTCTCCAAGTTTTGCGTGCTCTGGGGTATATCTTCGAGACATTTCCTGCCGACGATAAGGCGCAGTTCCGGCAAGTTCATCCGAAATCTCAAGACCCCGCGCCGTGACGTGTAAAATGAGCAGATCTTCCTCCCTCGGTTCCCGTTTCGGCAAGGCGAAGTCTGCCTTCGACTGCAGACTTTCGGGGGAAAGTTCAAATGCTACCCGCCGAGGGGCTCGCGAAATGTCCAGATTTCGCGTCATTATCTCCGCTCGGAGACGAATTGTCTCTCCTCGGCGAAACGGCGGGGACGCCTATCGGAAGGGGAGAGTAAAACAAGGCGGAGCAGCGCCGGCAGAAATTGGATAGGGGAACGAAATCATTTCCGGCACGTATGCGGAATCGGAAAACTCGAAATTCCACAGGCGAAGTATGCCCCGCAAATCCCGGGAGGAATATTCGCGACCGATTTCGGTATTAATCTTTAATAATTAACCCCGAAAGCATTGAACAAGATATACAAAGTGGAACCGCGGAAGAGCGTATCGAAGTCATCTGATAATCTTCATTCGCACGACACCAAAAGATGGGCAGAAAATCGGGAAAAGGAAATGCATTTAAAATCCCAATGTTATCGAGACCGTTGAAAAATATTGACGTAGATGTCCGCGGAAACTCGGTTCGCTTTCCAGAATTCAGTCGTCATATCTGGGTATGTGGGAATAACTCCGTTTTATTAAAGTTCCTGCCGGGCGGTGGAAAAATGGATCGAGGCGTTGGAAAAAAGAAATGAAAAGGGGGAGGGAAGGGCGGAAAAAATTGTGCGGAGAGAGCGGAAATCCGGCTTTGTCGCGGCTCGTTCGACTCGAAACGACGGACGATGGCCAAGAGTGTGATGCAAACGATCGCATTAGAATCCGCGAGCGGACCGGTCGGTTTACGAGGGCGTCGCGATGCGCAGCATCGCCGACGTCGACGCACATACAATGGCTCTCCCTAAGCTGCGACCAGTCGCGAGCCATTTACGTCCGCGGGCCTCCCATCCGAGCTTTTTCCCACCCGTTTCCATCGCTTTTCCATCGTTTTTCCGCCCCTGCGGCCGCGGCGCTTCCCCCCTCCGTCCGTCGCCGCCGCTGCGGCCATCGAATATTTCATCTCGCTGACCCCTCATCCCTCCCGGTCCAGTTGTCTCCCTATCTACTTATCTTCTCCACTCGCAAATCTCACTTTGCAGCCCCTTCTTCCCCGGCGAGCTTCGATCCGCCCCCGGATGCTTTGCATACCACCTATGGCAGCGATTCGATCCAATTATCCCTAGGAAAATATTTTCCCTGCGAACGGAGGGTCCTATCGCAACGCCGGCAGGGATGATTCAAAATGAGAAAAAAAACGTGGAATAAAAAAAAAACGGCTCTCTGCAATTCACTCATAATGGACTCATATGCATGGCTACCTATATTTGGCGTCCAGGAAATCGATCTATGTGGGAGACATTCGTAACGATTAACACCTGGGAAAAGGGAAATCGGAATTCTGTCGAATTATGATCCTGATGTCACTTTAATAAAATGGTACAATCGAGCTTGTATGTATTAAATGTGTTGGCACCTCGATCTTCCTTCTTTGTACGCATCTCATAATCGGTGTTCTCTATTTTTCAGGTAAGTCTACGCTGTGTCCCGAAGTTCGCTCACAGAGCCGATGGGAATAAACCGAGCTGAAATGTATAACGGTGCGATAACATCGACACGTGATTAAGGTATGGTTAAGTCTATTAAAACCGAACGACTTCCAGCAGTTAGGAGCTGCGTCGCGGATTAAGTTCCACCCCTGTCGAGGGGGTCGTTGGTCGGTTGCATGCAATGAATGCAATGTATGATTTACGTCAGTATTATCTCGACACTTTCATAAGTGATAGCAAATATGAAATAGGATTTTCCTTTCCATTCAAACTCGCGTACGTCGTTCCGCTTCGTGATCGCAGTCGTCAAGGTGCAGAATTTCGTGTCGAATACGTTTACACGTGCAAACGTACGTATGAACGTCACCAATTACTTAACGCCAAGTTTGGTCATTTCAAACTCGTAAGATTTAATATTTCCATATCCATAGGCATGTTGCAACGACATTCGAATGAAAGTCTTTAATCAAGGGTCGCTTAACACGTTAATATTCCTCGGCGCAACTCGAATTTCATTTCCGAGATTAGCTAATCGCGGTTATGACGTTTCACCTTAACACTATTTCTACCACGATTTTGTGTATACCTATTTCGACCAAAAGGTTTTGATGAGCTGGAGGAAAATGATACCGCTAAATAAATTTAACAATTATCATACGAAAACTCCAAACATTAATTGAGAAAAAATTATTAAACTTTGAAAATAATTTCAAGTTACAATTTTAAAAGGTGTCTTTTGACACCTTTGGTAGAAATAGTGTTCGTCGCTGTTGTTGATGCGAGCGACTCCGAGACTTCCCCTTGGTCCACGAGGATGCTGCCGAGCGGAATCTCCTCGTGTGAAGGCATTGAGAAAATAGATTCGGCTCGGTTTGAGCGGCGGTCTGGGTTGAACAAAATATTTCAACTCGGACCGGTTAAAATGCAAAGTGGCTACCTCATGGGTCGAAAGTGGCAGCTCAGCCAGGGGTTCGATCGTTAGTCGGTTGCACGCGACGAATGGTGGTGCTTGATTATTTGTCTCCCCGCTTCAGCAAGTGGTCAATATTTCATTCCACCCCCCAGCGGAGGCCTCCAGTCGCGGCTATAAATATTTACTGCGTGTAGGAGTTGCGCAAAGCGTATAGAAAGGGAAAAAGAGGGAAAAGGGAGGAATCGGAAAAGAAATAAACGCTCGCACGCTGCAATAACATATCTATCGCGTGCGCGGTGCTAGGAGGAGCGACTCGTTTGCTTCATTCGAGGCCGCACCCTTGCCCTGTCGTCGCTTTTCAATTTCCCGTATGCGTCGACGCGAGTACAATCGAATAGAGCCTCGAAAAGCGTGGGTGCACCGTATTCCGCAACGAACGGGCCAACACAGGCAGACGTCCTCTTTAAGCCGCCAGTTTTTCCAGAGAGATGTTTAATCGAGGCTCGCACTCCCGCCCTTGTTGGTCCCGATCGCCGGGCGGAAGGAAATAAAATCGGAAGCACACAGGGGAATCCAATCTATCCCTCGGAATCTCAGCCTGGATTCTCCCGGAGGCTCCTTTTGTTTTCCGCCCCCTTGTTGCTTATTGCCATCTCGCGAGCCGGTGCTCCTCCTTTAACCGACTCGTCTCAGCCTCCACTGAATTCGGGTTTACTCCTCGAGAAGGGGGAGGAATTAAAAGGGGTTCTTCTGAAGCGATTCAACCACGGTTGGTATCCTTTTTCGAGTTACCGAGGCAATACGACGGTACCTACGAAACGCGATGTACTATCTGTACATAGAAAAAGGATTTGTCCCCGAAGGGAATCATCTGACATTGCATTTGGTTAATTTCAGAAAGCCAGCTTATTGTCTGCGAACCGAATTTCAGATTACATCGCGATATTCGTTTCAGTCGATTGAAGTGTTTGGTTAAATAGTTTCCTTAGTTTGAGGAAATGTTTTGGTCGATAATCAAAATATTTTGGGTAAATGGATCAGAAGTTGTTGATCAAACAATCTTGTGGGGTGGATGAAATATCGGGTTATTCGCGTAATTACTATATTCCATGATTTAATCGACAGAAGTTGTAACGATTCGGCCGAACATTTCGTCCGCGTAGGGGAATTTGCAAGGGGTGACTTTTAAGACTTAATGATTGGGCAAAATCGTATCGGACAGCAAGATCATTTTTAACGAGTCTTGTATGAATAGAGGATACTCAAAGAATCATCGAGGTCGAACGAGTGCACCCTTTGGCGTCGAGTCCACGGGGCCGGGCAAAGCCTGGGAATATTCGGGATTTGACGCGAAATCGAATTGAAACGTCGAGGGCGCGTGGCTTCAGCTCCGAGGAGAGGGCACGTCGGCCGATTTTCTCGAGTTTCCAGTAACGAGCCCCAAGTTGGGGGTAATAAGGGAAGGGGGCATTTAGCGGCGACGAAGTGGCGAGCCGATATACGAAGAGCATCCCCTGCCGACATCGAGAGGGGACGTCTCGAGAAGTGGACTTGGCGAAGTCGCGAACCGCGTCCGGGGAATATCGCCGTCCGGATGTTCCCGGGACCGAGGAGGGCAAACGCCCTTAAGAATTTAATCCCGAGTATCTGGACTTCGTTTTCCGCCGAGATCGCCGAGTTTCCTCGGAATCCCGCTAAGAGGGAAACCGTCCCGTCTGCGACGTTTCCTCCCTTTGAAGTGCGCCCCCCCTTGGGGACGCACCCTCGGACTTAGGGAGATTTATCACTTAATCGACGTTACGGAGAACCAACTGGATCGTCTCGGCTCTTCCAATTGTAGCTTTTCCCCGGCTCTTGCGAAACATCCTTTCCAGGGAGAAGGTGCGTTCCTCCTTTTACGGATTATTTTCCGCATTAACTCTCCGGGGAAATTATTTAGCAAACTAGCAGTTCCAGGTAGAGAGCTGTGTACCGAGCACACCAAACACGCCCCTAACGATCCTCCGTGTAGTGATGCTTATTTACGGAATATATTATCTAAGCATAATCCACATTCTTCCCTGAAACTCGAAATTCATCTTATCCTTGTTAATCGCGGGAAGGCTCGCATATAATTTGTGCAAAGCTTTAGGGAAGGAGATTTCGGGAAATCGAGGAAAGCCCCAACTTTCCGCAAGCTACGCAACTTGTGCTTCGCTGTAAATAGCGTTGCTCGACATCGATCTTTGTTGCTCGACCGAGCCGAGGGTGTTCGGTCGACTTGCGAAACCCGCGACGAGGATAACTGGGTCGTCGGTTATCCGATATTTTCTAACGATCCTATTACGGCTCCATGTCGGAGTCCTGGTTTCGTTTTTCGGGGAACGAGGGTACGAAGCAACTTGTTTCTCGTGGACTATTCGTTTCTCTCTCCACCCCTGACTCTGACAGCGTTAAGCGTCGGTTTTATCTTCGGATCCATTAGTCCCTTCAACGGCGCCCAGACTTGCATGAAAATCACTGAGAAATTATCCTGCCAGAGTTTCCGAAGAAGCCGTTCAATGTTCATACACCAAGATGCAGATAATAAACCGTACATAATGTCTTAGCCGTTGAATCGTCAGCTTGCAAGTCCTGATTATCGTGTCTGCAAGTCGACATCGACCACTCGATGGCCGGCCGCCGCCATCTTGGTTGGCCGCGCTCGCTTCGAATCTTTGCATCCCTAGAATCCTTGGTGCATCTCGTTTGCTCTTCACCATTGTCCCGATGTTCTCCCACCGATTTCCCAAGCCTTCCGATGCGGACGATTCCCAACTTTAGAGAGTCGCCGGACCGAAGAATGCAGCTCGGCTGTGCGGCGCAAAACGGAGCGATCGCGAGTGCATCAGGGGCGACTGGCCCCTGGGGCGGCCAAAGGCCCGCGTGGGGTGCAGGGCAGCCGAGCGCAGGAAATGCACTGTCCCGGTGCAGTAGCGATGTCGCGTTAATTAGCAGACATCGGTTCGTCGCCTCTAAACACGGGGAGGCGGCACGGCGGACGCCTCGGCGTGCACCGAAGCCCGTTAATCCGCAATTCTCCACTGTCCTTAGCACGTGGCCGACGGTGGCGCCTCTTGCGGGACACTCCAAAAGTTACGTGCGTAACTTTTGCGCGTGCAATACCTGCGCGTGCAACCTTTGCACGTGTAACTTTTGCGCGTGCAATTTTCGTGCGCGGATCTAGGAAGAAGAGGATAGATATTGCTGAGTAGAAGAAGCTCAAGATGTAAGAAGAGGGGACGAGCGGCGGCCATTTTTCATTGTCACATGCAGAAGATGTTGGTTCGTTGACAAAATCGTTTGCCTGCTTTTGGTTCGCCTCAGAAAGCGTTTTAGTTAAGCTCAGTTGAGATTTGTTGAGTCGAGTTTAGACCAAATTGTGCTCCAATCGCCCAAAGGATTTTGTTAATTTGCAACGATATTTCAGTCAACAAATATCCTGGTTAAATGTTCCCTTAAAACTTCAAGGATCTACCAGGATATTTGATGTAATCAATCGTAAGCTGTTGATTAATCAATTTTATCGTCTCAACCAAATCTTTGGTCCTATATGTAATAACCACTTCTTCGTAGCTTTTGGCACGCGCTTTATCGTACTCGACATAATTGAGAAAATGCGCCGTGTGTACTATTAACCTGCCGTTATTCGCGAATACGAGATTATAAGTGGCGAGGTAAGATGGCCGCTATGGTCTCCCTGTCCAAAATCTCGCTTTATGCTGTGTCCGGTTCTACATAGATCCATGCGCGCGCACATGGACGTCGGAATTACGCGCCTCGGCGCCGACAGGCGGCCTCGACTCGCCTCGAAAAATGGAATTCGGACCGGACCGGACGGCAACCGGAGATTTATGACGGGCATTCACGCCGGGAAAACCCGCCCGTCATCGGAGGCGAACAGGACGCGGCGACGCCGCCAGAAATCCGCCGCGTTGCGAGCGCGCCCTAAAGAATTGCGCCGTCGATCCGTTTAGCGGGACGTCGATCGCATCGGAGAATGCATTCGAGCCTATCCAACTAAAGCAAACGTTTGTCATGGATAGATCATACTTAAACGCGCACTTTTGAAGCCGTCTCTTTTCTATATCCACCCCAAAATAAGGAAGGAAGGAAATTTCTCGGCAAGAAAGCGCGAAATATCAATGGAACTGGGAATAAGAAATCGGGAAACATGAAAAGGGAGAACCTCATCGTAAAATACCCTGAACTAGCCGTCGCGTTGACATTCTCTTGTCAAGAGTAAAAATTAACAATGCACCAAATTTATATGACGTCGATGAAATGCACGCAAGAGGGTGCAGCTTTCCAGGGGCATCCTCACAGTTCCACACCTTTCATCGAGGGTCCGCTTTAGAGTATTCAAAGGTAAAGTCACTCGTCAACGGAGGTGAGGATGTGGAAAACGCTTTTAACGCAAAGTATCCTCCCTATTCTTCTAATTGAAAATTGATAAGAATTTAGCCATCCCTCAAGTGGACAGCGCACCGACTCCTATTCATTATGCGACAGGGATTTAACTTTGAAAAATTCGGGATAACGCGTCTTTGATATATGCGATTGAAGGCATGGAGGAGACGAAGGGCTTTCCTTGGTGGCGATTTGTCAGGGTCGATATTATATCCGCGCAATAATTTTAATTGATCGAGATACGTCCGCCTGTTGGGCTATCGCTCAGCAATATGAAGGCCATAAATCATAGAGTACCAGGGGTGACTCGAATACAATATTAGCCGAATATCCCCGAGGGCTAGGCGGGGTGCGTGGATTATTGCACTAATCCGAACAGGCAATGGGGTTTAGGGGCTTTTATCGAGGCAACCACCATCGCGAAACGATCGGCCGACCTCTTTGGCTTCTTCCGTTTCCGTTTCCAGGCCTGCGCTCGTTATGCCCGAGCCGTGCGGCCCTAATTACTCGTAGCACTTTACTAGCGAACAATGAAGGGTGCCCGGGCAAGGGAGGAGTACTTAATGGTCCTTAATGCCGCAATTACGTCCCTTTTGAGATCCGGCCGAGTTTGCCCCGGGATAGATCCTCTAAATCGCGCCAAACTTTACCTCATTGGCCGCATTCGTTTTCCTCCGGGCAATCGAGGTATTCAGAGATTACCGACTTCTTTCCTCCCGCCCCCTATAACCGCATAAATTCCTCGCGCATTAAATATGCAAGACCTTATAAATTCCCCCATTAAAGAGATAAGGGAGGTAACGAGTTTCGCTCGAATTATTCGGGGAAATGAAATCCCGAGGGTCGGGGCAATTAAAAAGCGCCGGATATTATTTTGGCACGTCGGTGATTGCAATTCCTACCCGCCATCGGACGCACCCCTTGTTTGGATTCGGCCTGCGGTTTCTTCCCCCGTGAAAGCTCCAGTTCGAACTCTTTTTTTCTTTATTTTTTACAAATAAAATCATCCACGAAAGGGGCGCTCGGCTCCTCGTAAATCGATAGGGCCCGGTTTTCTGCGCTTTTATGTTCGAATTTGCGCTCGCGGAGGATGCGCCCGGATCGCGCTCCTCTAATCGGATTTACTCGCAATCAGTGCTCTGTGTATTTTTCAAATCAAGTTACAGAAATGTCTGCCATAACGAGAGGTTTGCCCGGGAAGGGGTGCAACCCTCTCCTCGGTGTTTACGCAGTTTTGGGGCCGAAGAGCGAGGTGCCGGGCCAATTTTCCGATCTCACCCCGACCCGGTGATTTCCTGCGCGTATATACACATCGGGGGTGTTCCAAAGCGCATCGGCCCCGTTTTCCCCGGGAGGGAAAATATTTTCGGCAAGCCGTCACCTCTATCCGCTGTCGCTTGGAAAACGGCGGGCGCGAATTGTCGCGGCCGGTAAATAAAATTAATCGACACGGCGAATTTGGTCGCCGGCACGGAATGGCGAATTAAACTATTTTCCATATTTATCGGTAATCCAGGTCCTCGCGGGAACGAGTCCAGGACATTTTTCTTTTTTTATCAAGCCTTGACGCAAAGAAGGTCTTACCTCCGACTCCTTTTGCGTCTTTCAAAATACAGTCACGCGACATGGCATCGATTTGCTCCCAAGCATCAAACAAATTAATTGTTTTCAAAATTGAAAACAGCCTGGTTGTTCGGTAAAGTCATACACAATTGGAATGAAGAGACAAAGAATATGACTATTTATACCGTTTTTAATTATGTGATCTCTTTTAGATTAACTTCCTATTCTGCGCTATATTTTTATTCGTAGATTGTAAAAATATGGCGTTTCGGAAATTTAATACTATCGGTCGGTCAAAAGGGCTGAGCAGGAGGAAAGATCTCAATCGTACGTCAAGCTGTTAATTGGAATGCCAATAATTACTCACGCACTGTTTAAATTCACGCTCATCGGAATGTAGGAGGAGGATGGAGAAAAATTACCCTCACCCGGGATACGGTTTTCATGTGAAACTTTCCGATTCGTTAAAACGACGCACTGAAGTTGATGTTATAAAACGAACAGTTCTCGTTTCAGCATTGAATCCTACTTTTATCTCCTTCCCTTCCTCGCTTCCGTGCCTCTGGCTCTCTCTTTATCGTAGAATTAATGTTTGTCTGTTAATTAATGGCATTCGGTATAATGCAACCCTCGTAGCGGCACACTGCGAACTGGGTCAAAGTGGCGTTATTATTTAGCAGATGACATGGATGGTTTCGTTGGACCCGGGACTGGGGAGACGCGTCCGCATAAATACCGAGCAATAGCTCATAATTACGCGTAATTACGCGTAATACGGCCTGTCGAGCGGCGCCGTAAATAAGGCCGAAAAGCTTTCGAACTTCCTGGAGGCCCGTCGGGGCGCCACGAGAATTCCCCCGTTTTACGGGCGTGCCTTCTGTTTGGACACTTTCTGCCCTCTCCAGGAACGTCCGTCGAGGATTCTTTATTACTTCCCCTGAGGCAGTAAAAAGGAATTGTCGCGTGTTTGTCGAAGACGGATGGATAAATCGCTGTACCGCGACCCATATCCGGCTGTGCGAACCTGGAATCCAGTCTGAGGCACAAACAAAATTAACAGGCATATTGAAATGTTTCTGTAATCTAGACGTTTGTGCCCTATCGAGTTTTGTTTGTGCCATTTATTTGACAGAAACCAGAGTTGTAAAAAAAAAAGATAAAACAAATTCCGAAAATGACCATTTTAACGTTTTCGAGGTTCTGGGAGGCTCTGAATTTTCCTAGCTGTCAAAGCCATCCCCTATCGGTTGAAAAAAATTCTGAACTCAAGTATTATCACCAGTGTACGCCCACAAATTAACTCAAGCTACTACCGGAACTTTGAGACACAGAAAAAAAATCATAAATGTAGATAAGAGGGTAATGGTATTGTGTTATGGTTGGAAAAGGGCGGGAAGATTTAGTCACTTAACCATTTGGACACAAGTTACAAAAAAAATGAGTGAAATCGGAGTTGGCGTGTATTGGAGCTGCACCTGTCAGGTGATACATAAATTTCCAAAGTAACGAATGGGAATAATAAAAATGATTTGATCCTTTTGGACTCGTGAAGGAATACTACCGAAACCCCGTTTCGCGTCATCTCGAGTTCGAGACACTGGATAGCGAAACCCCAAGATAATTATAAAGTTGTCGGTATATCGTGTCGGTAGGTATTACGGCGGGGAAGTTTCCGAGGGGTCGAAAAGCCCCAGCATTCGGGGAGGTCGTAACGCGGGGGCAAGAAGACGCCCCGAGGAGCGACACCTCGAAGGAATAAAAGTCCTCGGAGAATGTGGCCCGTTTAAAATGGAGCTCGCGTGCACTTCCTCTTCCGGTGGCGATCCTCGTATCTCAACGTCGAGGCCGGCTACTCCTCCAAAATGGCCGGAGAAACGAGCACCGGAGTGAAGTGCCGCAGGAGCGATGTCTGTCTTTATTAACCCCCCGTTATCTCCTGCTCTTTTATTAAAGGAGCTCAACGAGTACACCTCCCTTATACGAAGTGCGACTCGTGTACCTAGGTCCGTATCTCTCCTCTCGCGCGATTCCCTCCTTTCTTTCCAGATTTCTAAAGATTGCTCCTTATCGAGGAACCCGTTGGCGTTTCGGAATTCATTTGCCGGCTCCCTGCATTGGCATTCCGGGGTGTATCGTATCCTGCAATCGTCCGTTATTCAAATATTGGATATAAAATTTTATCTCCTCCGGGGAAGAAGTGCCGGCTGTAAATTGTCAGCGGTGAAAGTCAAGACAAGGCGGGAATGCTTTCGATATTTGTAAGGAGCGCGGTTTTGTGGCAGCGGTTCGTGCTCGGGAGAACTTTTCTAGTCAGCTACGTACGGATACGTGTACTGCTTATGTCTCATGTACCTTGTGTGCACAAGTATTTACGTTACGTCGTTCGGTACAACGACGATTTTACGAGGCATGGAATGAAAGGCGATCCCCCGAAACGGCTCCTTCCAGATGCTGCTACTTCCTCCCTTTACTCGCTTCCCTTCATGGCAAAGAATCACTTTACGGCTGTACTTCGGTGCCCCTCCATTTTGGACTTCTGGAAGACGCGACGTAAACCCGGGGGCACCTTTCGCTTGCTCGCGGCTTTCCCAAAATTATCTGGGAAACGTAGAAGAGATCTTTAATTCGGGCCGATCGTCCGGAATTACTCCCGAGGAGATTGGTCTTCAATTCGAGTAACGTCTATGGCTCGAAGCAGATCGAATGGATATTGGATGGAACGGATGGACTCTGTATCGAGTGATCCGAAACGAGGGATCCCATTTCACCGGATAACGCGATATCGAGCATCGAGAAATCGACCGTACCGGGTAGATCTCGAGTGTCAAAGGAAACCGAAGGTTTTCGCCCTGACGATCCTGTAATGGCTTGGTTTTTGCGATTCTTTTACTCTTTAATCGACGCGAAATCGCTACACAAGGGAAACAGGGGAAATGGCGGCCTCCTCGTCAGACAGATTTCACGTTCCCTTCCGTAGCAAGAGGCGCAATGTTTGCGCGGTCCCTGTAATTGAATGAAATTAGGGCAATTTACCTTTTCCGAGGTTTATATTCCCGGATGGAACAATTGGGTGATTTAATTTCGGCCCATGCGTCGGGAGCCGCGAGAAGCGGGCTAATTAAATTTAATCTGCATTTATATTTAATTCGCGGTAAATTCCTGCAAAACGTGACGATCCAATGTTGTCCAGGGATTCGCTTCCACGACCGGGGAAATGGGACCAATTAAATTTAATTTGCCTTCATATTTAATTCCTTTTCAATTCACGCGGGATAGGTCGGATGCGAGGAAATCTTCCTGGATGACGTGGTACCGGAAGTCTATGCCTGTCCGAACAGTAAGGTCCACTTCCGGCGATGCTTGGATGCGGTTAACTGCACATTAGGACGCATCAATTGCAAGGTGCTCTCCCAGAGAGCTCATAGTCGATGCAATTGATACACCTGAGAGTACACGGTGCGTACCCTGCGTGTGCAATGTCGAACTGGAACGCTCCCAGAGACCTTCGAGTATTATGAGACGTGTCCTGATTTTACGCCCCTTAATTGCATAATTACTATTAAAAACATCACACCTGCAATTTTCACGAAATCGCGACCAGCGAATTAACCTGACCCTGATGCCGCGTCCATATCGATGAATATGTTGGATTTTTCCGCAATTCGTTACCAATAATTATACGCGGACAGCTCGAATTTATATTTTAAAACAGTTCTATGGAAAAATCCTGCTACTTTTCGTCTCCAACATCCCGATTTCCTACAACTTCAAGGTCTCAATGCCTTACAATCGAAATATGGCAAATTTACCTGTTTCAATTTCCCCTCTCCGGAAAATATTTGATTCAAATATTTATATGGATAAGGTATGTATTAATGAGAGGATTTTTTATTTAGAACGTAACTGCTTTATTCAAATTAACTTCTTCAACCGCTTTGTCATTCCATTGTCGAGTGAAAAAGTCTCGGAAACGTAATGACTTCCAGGCCTATCAGGTGCGGCCTGGTAACCCCTGTTAATCTCATGTATGGTAACAATTTCGGTTTCTATACACTTTTATGAACTTTTTTATGAGCGACATTTTGTCGTATTTACTGATTCCACCTCGAGGAAGAGTTTCGCAATTTTTGCAAAAGTGCGTAACCAAAGGCTCTCACTTGAGCCTCGCTACTTTCCGCTCGCAGTTTCCGCACTTACGCCGTCGGGTATCATTTAGGTGGGGAACTCCCTCTGAAACTAATACGGTAATCCCTGCACCACGAGGCTTAACCTTAGGAGAGGTTTCGCAAGGTTGGGAAACTCGACTGGGCGCAGGCGTGGGTCGTCCTAACCAGGAAGTAATACCACGAGGATTTACGAGTGCACCGAATGCACCGAGAAAGTACTGCAGGTGTATCGAGGCTGGAGGGTAATTTCCAGGGTGCATCGCTCTTAAAGAGAACTGTGGGATCAGTAAAAATCTCCGGAACGGAAATGGACCCTACGCGATGGGAGGATCCACCCCTTCATCCCTCGTGAGCTCTACTCATCAAGTCCCGTGCAAATTGGCATCGACGTGCCGGCTCGTTAATTTCCCCAGGGTGGCGCCAAGGAAAGCCGGCCCCGTCCTCTATTTATATTCCATTCCGTCGAGATTCGATCGGCTGGAAGGGTGCAGAAAGGGTGACGGCAAGGCCAAAGAGGCTCCGCCATGTTTCCGATTCTTTGCGAAGAGAGAACCTTAGAGATTGGGGTGCAACTACATAACAACGACTGCTGTTGTTTCCTACCCCCAGGGAGAAATTACCTGTTCTTCGCTCGACAATGAGTGGAAATTTTCATCGTATTACCGATCTCTAATTGTAGCCTTGAAATGGATCTCGAGATCATGTAAAGAAGAGTGACTTGTATCGGGGTCCTCCCGATAAAGGGCACGAAAGGGGCAGGTTTTTTCATTGCTTTCTGAATTAATTCCTATTATGTAGGACAAAAAACTGAAATTAAGACTCAATAAGCAAACTAGGATCGAAAGAGGCCTTAATTTGGGGACACGGATTCAATGTAGGGCTGAAATTTCGACTCGAGTTGCGAATCTGTATACTTTTCGAACCTAATCGACGAATTCTATCCCCTGGTTATTAGGTTAGGAGGGACGTGAAAAATTGATGAGGTTGAAGGATGACGACGTGCAATAGTTGAAATTCAAACGACTTTGCGGTAATTTACGTGGGGTAATGGCGGGGAAAGCGAAGGCCGTCCCTCTATTTATATTCCATTCCGGCCAGATTTGATCGGGGTGGAAAAGCTGAAGAGGGACGAGGCAAAGCCAAAGAGCCTCGAAGGGTCCAAGTTCTTTACTTTGTCCACAACCTCGAGTGAAAAAGAGACGCTACATTATGGTCGGAGTGATTCGTATTCTTTTAAAATCTGGAGATTCGATTAAACCACCCGCGGCATCGACGCACCGCCTCGATATACATATCGAACATCTCGCGGTATAGAAATATAATATATTATCCGCAATAATGGAAGTTAATCTCCAGCGATTTCATCGAGGGCGAACGATTTTTCCAGGACATTGCCAGGCTTTAAGTGGAAATACGATTTCCTCGGAATTTTCATCCGCGGTGGAATTTTTCCCGCGAGAAAAGAAGGGTCTTACCGACGATCCGGTTTAATTAATCGGATTCTGCTTAGGGATTAAAAGATATTTCATTAGGCGCTCGGAAGGAGTCCTCTCGTCGGGATATTATTTTTTTAGAGTGTCCTTCTAACGAGTCGAAGGAAGCCCGTCCGCAGTGGTTAGCAATTATCGTGATATAACGATCGCGCGGTGGCATTGCGGTCACGCGACGATTTGCGTCGTCAACGAGGAAATTACTTTTCGGAAAGTCGGGGCATAAAGTCAGGGAAAGTGGGCGATACTTGACATTGACGCCAGTCACGATATCCCTCGTTTATCCGACGAGTTTATGTCACTTCGTGAAATAGAGCGCGATGATAAATTCGTCGCCGCGATGGAGGAGAAAAAAAAAACCCGATAAAGGCAGCGCGATGAAGGAATCGACGGGAATGGGGCGGGAAATAAAAATCTCTCCATTCGGTATTAAGGTCATGAGTGAATTAATTTAACCGGAGGACATTTTACCGAGGTGAAATTTGTGTAAAATTATCGCAAAGGTCGGGTAGGCTTCCTTCGTGCCAAAAATGCCATTATGGATCTCACGTACTTATATTACGTACTTTTATTTACACACGCGTACCGACGTAAACGCGTGCACGCGTTTCCGCGTCCGTCGCAACGTGCTATAAATTAAATTACCCGAGGTGAATTATGCCCCGTATGTCGAGGGGCATGCACCTAGAATTCCAGCATGTCGTCAAAGGTGGCATGTGAGCTTCCGGAATGTCCTCAGGAAAAGGCTCGAATATGCGAGGCCCGTGAGCTTTCCGCAACGCGATCGCCGTAAACGCGATGCGCGTCCTCTCATGTAAATTTGCAATTTATTAACCGGCAAACTCATGCAGGGGCACGCAATACCCATCACTATGGAGTATTACGTGCGCTCCGTACACGAAACTCCAAAATGATATCCCTCCCATTTGACGGCATTTCCGCGACACCTCGAAAGCTCCGCCAAGGAATCATTTTCATTTAAACGTTAATTCCCTACCGTTTAAGCAATCCTCCTTCCCCATATTTCCCCATAGCAAGGGGTCAGAAAATGCCGGAAAACGATTTTTCCAAAAACTTACTTCATCCACTTGTGAATTATTCCGCAGTGAACGTTTATCTGCTCCTTGGGAATATTTTTAAAGCGCTCGAAAGGAGTTGGAGCTTACAATATGGTTCGAGAAGGAGAGAAATTTTCCCTAAATTAATTCCATCCAAATCGAAAATCCCTCCGTAATCCAGCTCCGCTGGTTGCCCCGAGAAGTGGGGCTATTTTTCCCGGCACTTTTCGTCGTCAAATTTTTCCGCCGTTTTCTGGCTCCTTTCCGTGGGGTCATCCGCAACGGCGGGTCTGAAACTTCGGAAAAGTCAGAATTTTCAAGTGGCCGCTATGGCGGCGCCCTTTCGGAAGTTGCACGCTGTCGGTACTCGAGCGTAGTAATGAGAGGCTTGTAAGAGCGGCGCGAGTTGCATCCGGGTGGGAAACTTCCGAAAAGCTGTCGAGGAAATGCATTCGCCCTCTCCGGAGCTTTTTTCCTCGCCATTCCTTCTAATTCCGCCAAGTTGGAATACGTCCGCGAATGACGCGAGTCGTGGGGAGGGAATATCGGGCGCGAATAAAAGCTCGGATTGTCGCCAGTCGCAAAGTGCCCGGCCGGAATATGATGACCGGCTTTTAATGGAAACCCGTAACGGCGTAATGCCGGCCCCGTAAACGCGGCTCGTCGACCGACAAAAAGCTACGCGGAGAGTTTACTATGCAACGCTTTTTGTCGCATCACGAGCCGCGGTTATGGTTTTACGCGGCGTGCTTAAGGTTTCTATTATGAACGGGGCCGAACCCCCGTAAGCTCGCCCCCTCGGCATTTCTCCTTTTACGGCCCGATATTTCGGAAGCGAGTTATCACCGACCTCGTTCGCGAGGCCCTTGATTTCCCCGTGAAAATTCGCGAGACTTGAGGCGCTCCTACGAAGCCTTTTTCTCGAGCTTTTCATCCGACCGCGCGTTGCATCCCAGTCGAAATTATCTACCTCGCTTGAACCTTTAAATCCTCCGGTCTTTTGATCACCTAGTTTACCGACAGAAATTTCAGTCTCACTTAGTTCCCTAAAAACCGTAAAGTTCACCTTTCCGATTACAGGACTCCAGATTTCACCTCGACCCTAGAAATAAATGTGGAATATATTTTTTTGTCTGGTTATCATTTCGACTTTCGTTGTTTCCACCCTGTTAAAGAAACTCATAAAATTCATATCACATGTTATATATTTTATTTGATACTATGTTATAAAATTAATATACCATATCTGAATATAACTTTCATGAAAAATGTTATAAAATTCGCACCATTTTTTTAACAGTGCAGTTGTACACATTTGTGATCGGGAGTCTTTCGAAATATATTATATTTTAATATATATTTTAAAGAAATATATATTTTAAACGGTGCATACGAGATGAAGTTCGCTACTTCGACTGGAGCTTCCACGGTGTTTGTCGTGTATCCTGTTTGCTTAGGAACATGACCATGTTCATGGGTTCCCATGTATTCCAAAGTCCATGATCTCGCCGTGTCAGGCTTATCAAATCCTATAGCTATCAAAATCCAAGCGATCGGGGCTTCCACATGTGCAAAATTTTCATATATTTTTAATGGCATATTATTAGATAAACATTCTGCACTCGGGATACTTACGAAAGTCCACGGGTGTAGATTTGTTAATTGTCGAAACATTTTTAACAGCGTATACGACGTAAACATTTTGCACTTGGAATACGTGATAAAAGTGCTGCGTTTTAAATTTGTATCTAAACATTTTTAACAATATCTATAAACTAAATATTATAACCTCAAGATGATGTACCTAACACTGATGAAAGCCCCACGTAAATTTACATACTCAATCACTGGTTATTTTGATGCCACATTAAATTGCAATAAAATTACATCGTCCCTGTAATATCACATCGATCATCTATGTGAAGTTTAAGGAAATTATAATGTAATATAATACATCTAATTGAAATAAAAATGAATTAATACGGTAAATATACAAGGGTACGTGAATGTATACATTTTCTAATTTGTCATTTTTCCATTGTACGTCTATGTAATGTTTCGGTTATGAGGTTTACAAAAATCTACGTAAATTTCCGTCGTCTTTTATCAGTGTACAAAAACCCTTCATTTTGGGCTCCTTGCCCATCGCAACATTTTTACCAGTATGTGTGAAGTAAACATTCCGTACTTGGTATACCGATGATAGGAATATCCTCCTTCTCGGACTTGTTGGTAGTCGGTTTTACAGTGTTTGTCATGTGTCCTGCTTGCTTAGGAACACGTCCAAGTTCATGGGTTTCCGCGCATTCGAGGTGCGGAAGGCCATGGTCTCGGCGTGTCGCGTTGGGCAGCTATCCAAATCCGACCGGAGTTTCCGCATGCGGAAAAATGCACCAGATATTGGAAACAGGTTTCCACTTTCTCGGCCTACTCGAACCTGATCGAGAAGCCGGAATGTAGATGCAATCCACGGTTACTTCGAAGAGTCGCGCAGCAGGCTGGCGGCAGTTTTCAGTAGTTATAATTAATTCCGCATCGATATGGTAATTACCTCCGTCGAAGAAGGACTCACAGCTGGAAGTCTTCGGCCAAGCCCCATTGGGCTCGAGTCGAAGAGTAATCGTCATTATGAGTTTATGGAACGCTCGCGATAATTCCTCGTAAGTGGAGTAACTCGATTAATGGGCGGAGATTCGAACTCGTCGGTCATTGTCACCGATAAGAGATATCCAAACGATTGCAAAGAAAGCGCGGAGATAATTCACTTAAGCTTTGGGAAGTACAAAGAAAGGGCTGCGTTTGACTCGCACATGTCGCAGGTAATTCCGAGGGCGTAAGTCTTCCGTAAAAGCTCTCGGGCTTGAACTTACAACTAAGGGGAACTACTTAAGACTTTTCCATCGACCGATGAAATTTCTGGAGCACCGCCAAACGAGTTCTCGCGATTCCGGCAGTTACATCGTAAGAGGTGATTCTTTAAAAAGAGCTGATTGGATGCTTTCCCGGAATTTATCGAAGCTTCTCTCACCCACTATTTTCGCTCCCAGATATTGGAAAGGATCGTTGGATATCGGGAAAGAATTAAAGTGGAACGAGGGACTTCGCGATATCGACCTGGAGTGCTTAAATAAACGTTAGGGCTTATAAACAAGCTTGTATAAAAAGCTCTGCGGAACGTTGCAAGCTCGAAATCGTGGAACCTGGGAATTCTCAAATTGCTATCGATGTTCTACCTCCGCGTGGGGTTTATCTCAAAATTATGGGATAAAAACGTGCAGGATTTATCGAATCCCAGGGGAATTTTTAGACATCTCCTGGAATTGAGTAACGTTGATCTAAAATATCGCATTTACAAATATCGACTTGAATCCTGTTAATCACTGTAGACTGATTGGTACGTGTTATAAATTGGCAACCAAATTCAAGCTGAGACCCTTTTAGGTACATCGTTTATCGTTTATTCTTTCTTATGCCTGCGCCTTTTGAGACCGCGATTTTTCTCGTTTGATACATATCCGCAGCGGAAATTGCCATTCGTGAAACTGGTGCACGTAAAACTACGAGGAGATGCAACTGACGGAGAAGGCCATTTTCCTCCGACTTTCCAAGTCCCCCGTCCATTTTTAAAGCGTTCAGGTGACCAACTAAGCAGCTGCCCCAACTAATTACAACGGGTAAAACTGTTGCAACTTGCAAAGCACCGACAGAAAGTTGCGGAAATTTACGAGCCACCGTGGAAGTCCGCAAGAGGAGGTCGACTGAAACCGTTTTTTGAGTGCGTGGAAAAGTGGAAGGCACAATCGGCTGAATGCAGCTGGGCTTAGCAGCTTTGTGGGTATTCTTCCCCCAGGAATTTGAGAAAGACATTTTGGTTAATTACCACCACCCCAGTGAATGTTCCCGTTTCTTCTGAATAGGCGCCATTCGCTTTTGCGATCTTCGCGCAGAATAGCTGCCATTTTGGGTCCGCTTTACCGACACGAATGCATAATGGATAAATTTTGCGTCGATGATCCCTCGGGTGCTTTCGGCTCGATTTCACGTCGGAGATCGTAACTCATTTTTATAAGCGTTTAGTTGCGTGAGTTGATATAAATGAGGTCACACGAAATAATAAGAGTACATAGCACGCCATCGCCAACCACTTTAAACATGTCGCAAGCTGATGGCTTGATCGCGCCGTAAGCTCGCTTCAATGTCACGTCTGATGTGCTATCTGAGTGTCGAATATATCCCAATGTTATAAAAAAAGATCATAAAACAAATAAATGACCCTCCATACTATACCGTCTACGAGTAAAAAATCATTGGAATTAATATGTTCGTCTTTCTAATAAATAGTTTATAATCGGGGTACACTTAGTTGTCCCGGCAAAGCGCCGCAAAGTGCGGAGTTAATTACGGTAATCGTGGATAACGGCCTAAATAAGTGTGCAGAAAAAATATTGTTATATTTTTATGCTAATCTGTACATATCCCTAGAGGAAAATAACCCGCAGATAACTGTGTACCGGGTAATGCTCTCCGAAGGGTTTAAAATAAGCACGGGTACGTAGGTGTATATACGCTGTATCAATTAACGTGGCTGCCTGCTACATTAATCATCGTTGTATTACCGTCGCACGTTACTTGCCGTAGGTGCAGCATACGTTGATCTAAACGCTAACAAATTATCCCGGCGTTACATAAACTCGCGGACTTTCTCCTTGCGGGAAGTTCATACGTATTACTTAGCCATTTATGCCCCAGATTAGTCGGGCCATAAGTCTCGCGATAGCGATCATCCTTCGGATAATATTTAAAGCACCTGCGATTACCTGACTCTGACTTGCATCCTTGTCTTGTTAACCTGACCGCGCGCCGAGTCGAAGTACCTGATTAAATCGGATCCTTATCATTTTTTAGCCTTCACGGAGGAACGTAATTTTCATCCGGAAGGTATTCAGAAAAACTTGGAAAGGCGCAAATAATCCGGACTATAGACGCGTTTCCTTTAAAGGGTTGTTTTCTCTAAGGGGTTAAATTTAGTGGGATGTCGGTAAACCAGGGCGGATTTTCTTCCCCCTTCTCGATCTAAAGGCAGATAACTCCTCGAGCGAGTCTTTAAAAGTCTCTTTGAAGGGGTCGCTGCGATCCAGGATCGTTTTTCTGAAATATTTCATCCGCCTGGATTATCCGCCTGTATGTCTTTCCAGGGTGGACATTTACATTCCGAAAGGAGTAATCCTCGGTTATCCACCGACTGTGGGTGTGTTCCGAGGCCCGATATCGCCGTACAGATTTTTCCCGACTGGGGTATTCAAATTTCACTATTTTTCCCTCTCTTTTTTTCCTCCGTGAATTCTCGCGCCGTTTTCGAGCTTACACGGATGAGTATGCCTCCGATCCACATCCAATCTCAGCCTTATAGGAATTTTATTTTCCACGTGCGACGAGCTGCGATCGCGGGAATATTCTCCGGGTTTTCCTCTACATTGCACCGCCGAGCCCGGCCGGGGAATACACGAGGTTATTCATGGCGCTTCCAGGATTTTTCGGAAAAAAAAAAAAGTAACGGGGGAAATTTCAAGGCAACGCGCCGGGATATAACGCGATTATCGGCCAACTTTTTTAAACCGCCCTGCGCCCGCAGCGGGCGAATTAAATCGCCCCGTGTAAGGAGGAACTTTTTAATAGGGCGTCGCATACAATGCACCCTCCTCCCACGAAGCACTAAGTGCTTCATATTGCACCCTTCCCGGTACAGTTGCATTTTCATCCTGCAGGGTAATTATTTTACACCAGGGTTTCATCGAGGATGATTTAAGGACGCACACGAAACGTGCAATTATTCTTTTCCGGGTACTTCAATCAACATTTTAGCCCTACTTTGAACCTGGTTTGTTCTAATTACCATTTTTTTACGTCCTATTTAATACGAATTAAATCCTGCTTCAGGCCTAAAGGTAGTAGAAATGGAAATATCTTCCACTTTTAAGGTCTAAAGAAAAATTTGTATAGAAATTCCTAAGGAGCTATTTAACGCCTACAATTAGAGGTTTTAAGTAGGACTCATGTTTCGACTTGGATATACGAGGATATTTTTGTTGATCGGTTTGATATGATAATTTTTTCAATGGATCGTCCGTTTACTGCTGGCAAACCGCTGCAACTTTTAACTTCCATCTGGAATCCGATCCCTTAGGGGTTGTGTGTGTCCTCCCACTTTTCCGCAAAGTTTCTCCCTCGAAATTGGAATAATATATTAACGCCGTACTTCAACATTTTCTAAGTAGGATAAGCATCAATCACGAGGGAATGACTTTACCCGAGACGGCGAAAAAGCTAAATTGCCTCGCGACGAACAAAGTACTCGTGGTGGTAACTACGTGCAAGGAATACTTTCGGTTGCGCAAACCTACCTTCGGGCTCTCACGTAAGTAAGCAGTACTTTAGGCATTGTCGATCGTCTTCCGCAATTAAAGTGTCGAAAAAGCAAAATGTCGGGATATTTCCAGGAATATTTTCTTGGGCTCCTTTTCCATCGCTTATCGCGTCATCGCACTTTTTACGCAGAGATTCTCAAGTGAAAAGTGTGAAAAGTCAAGGTACATGTAACACCCAATATACCTCAAAGAGATAGGAATAAAGGTTTCCAATGTCTTGGTAGACATTCATACATTGGACAATTTCCTTCTAAACCAACATTTTTAAACGTTATCAACTTTTCAATTTAATTCAATTTAAGTCAAACCCACGTGGCGTTGAGTTTCGTTAAGGAAGGCAGAAATATTGCGAAAAAATCGCTGCTTTAGACTGTTTGAATATCCAACGCTCATTATTCTCGTTGGGACGGAAAAACGCACAGATCGTTTGATTGCGGAAAGTATGACTCCTCCGTAACGTCTATCTGAAATGCCTTAATTCGAACGAGGGCGGTGTGTTTACCTTCGTCGGAAGTTCGGCAGTTAGGTCCGTCACGTTTATCGAATTACTCAAAAGTTATGAACATTTGCCCGAGGTAGGATGAATTTGTTTACCGGTGATTCGAGCAACTTCGGGAGCATCTGCCGAGGGAGACTATTTGCGTTTACATCGGAAGGGTTGCAAAGTTCCACGGACTCCCAAAGTCATAGACAAATGTACCCACACAGATTCATGTAGTTAACGAAACTGTCGAAACGTAAACCTGGATTTTTGTCGAAAATTTTCCGCCTGAAAGTAACGTTCGTTACTTTTCTGATCAACGTGTTCCGGGACTTTGCATCATGAATCTATGAAATCCGAAGGAGCAAAGAGTGGTTGAAAAGCACTCCAGAAGAACAAACAAACTCGTAGGGCCGTTCAATAATTCGTGCAATGCTCCGATATGCGAGTACCAGAGCGTGTATGTGCAGTTTGTGTAACATGGGGGGTGATATGTTTGCCAGGGGAAAATGGGTAAGGGTATCTTCCAGTAGCCAGGGGGATGAATTACAGAATGGAGTTGGACTGAAGTCAACATCTCCGGCTTCTCCGCGATTTGCTCATCCACCAAATTGGTAGGTTCAGTCAATTTGCAAGGATCCTTTTAACCTTACGAGGTTGGTGTGTTTAACATCCATACATGCCCTTCCGGCGGAATGAAATTTCTCCACACCTTAATAACACAATAATTTTCACTTGTAGCTTCCACGACAGACTCGCTCCTGGAGCAACGCAAAGAGATCCCGATCACTTTCCCAATCAACGAGGGAAATTTGTAAGGATGATGTTTTGCCTGCAGAACCTGCAATATAAACATCTCCATTTCCCCACTTCCGGCCAAATCAAGCCTTAGCTCCCCTGCACTGAATTAGTGATCGATGACACCGAACGCTAAGAGTCATCGACATACTTCCCTCGTACGTCTTCCCATACAAAAGTGCAAAAGCTTTTCATACGAGTCATAAAAATGATTTACGGAATGCCGGCGGATTGGAGTTAACTTCGTCGGGCATGTGCATTAACCCAGTCGATAGGGCTGGTCGATTTAGTACACTTCCGTCCTCATTTATAGGGCGTTACGTGCACTTCCGATAAGATTGGAGTCGCAGGTGCACAGGGGCTTTATTCGAGCAGTTACCACCTACAGTTAGCCAGAGACGGATTTTGCAGCTTTAATGACTTTACAGCCGCGATAAAATGTGGCCCTTTTAAGGAATCCCGAATCGCAGTCGTATGCAATCGCTGGGGGTGACTCTCTACAGGAAATAACTGGGGCCCGGTCCATTTCCATACCTTTATAACACATTTTTTTATTAACCCCCCTCTAGATCCTATCTAAAAGACATCTACGCGTCGTCACTTAAAAGCTCCATCAACTACCCATATCCATCCGGGATACCTTCTGGTAGTTGGAGGGATTAATCACATTGAGTAAATGATTTCGACCGCATGCACGGTGGATTATCGGGGTCTATTTGCAGGTGTATTTTCCTACTTAAAAGATCCACTTATTTATGGGGCAGTACGTGCACTCGCGATAGGATTGGAGTCGCAGGTGCACAGTTGGTTTATTCCGGTAGCAATAGCCTGGTTTGCCAGCGACATGCATGGTCATTTCCGCGGTTTTTCCAGCCTGGAGATTTTTTTCTATTTTGTTTAAGAGCTCGTTTAAGGTGCCCTCGATCTCTGGTTTTATCATGAAGGGTAATTTCTTTCGACTGCCTCGGAATGGCCCATAAATTGGCGGCGTCAGACCTTCTAACGACGTCTCGTGCTAACGCAAACCTCGGACAAACCTCGGACGAACCTAACGCGAGCCTAGCTGCAACCAGGTGAGTCCCACTGCGTAAACTGCATGGTGCACCTAATAGTTAAGCTGTAGAGAATTGCGAGCTAACGACACATAAAGGTGCCCTAAGGCTTTCAATGTGCGAATGCTCGCGCTCCTGATGTATCAACATGGCTTTGCTTTATCAACGCTTCCGGAGGAGGTCGTTCGGTTTTATATGCCGACGATGTATGAGGGAAATTATGCGGAAACAATTACTAACTACACCCTGGGAGAGAATGGTACGCCTTTATGTCGGCCAACGAGAACTGCCCATTGCCACTACCTAGACGCCTCTCTACAAGCGAATAGGCATACATTATTCTAAATTATGCAACTGTTTGCGCGAGGTGCAGATTAAGTCGTTCGGGCGATCGACAATAAGATATTTTTCAGAAGTGTCATATTCCGACGTACCACGGCTATTTCCGAAACAGGTCCCCCTGTCAATTCTTGCTCTACACTATTCAAATATTTAATTTCATACAGATTATGTATACAAAGTTATATTAAAATTAGACTCGATGTAATGTTCCGAATTGGTATGTGACGTTCGCAAATGTATCAAGACGTTTAGAATTTCATGAGATTTTCGGGTCTGAAATAGCTTATGGAATTAGAAGCAGTCTGTTATTTAGGGTATTGTACATTCTGTACGCCGTACCTGGATGAATATTCCAATTCGGGAGAAATGAATATATTACTGGTACTTTTGGTAATGTAGCTGTTGGGATATTAATTTGTAGTTAGAACCGCGACACGTAGGGATGCCCTAAGGTGCTCGAGGTGCAAACTCACGTCCCCCAACACGAGCAATGTGAGTTTGCCTCGCTAATGGAGCTGGTATTTCGGTTTTGATTTTGACGCCTTCGGTGCATTACCGATCATCCAGTCCCGAGGAGTCGATATTGCTCCTTCGTGTTTGCGACACTTCCTGACGTAGCGTCAATGAACCTTTGAAGCTCAAAGCGGCTCGACGCGACGAAGTGAGAAATTTCCGAAATTTCCTAGTCTTTGCGGAAACTGTCACCTCGAGCATTAACGTGGACTTGATCGAGATGTGTTCAAAGTGTACGTGCTATATCGGAAACACGCGCATATATAACAAGGATAACACATACATACACTACGTAGATAATTGGATTGAAAAATGAAACGCAAGGAATATTGAACACGGAGCCCATTTTCAACGTGCACCGTTTCATCAAGAATATCGAGCTAGTTAAAAAATATGAACCATTAATAACGTAAAGGTATGCATTTTATGACGTTCGGTTTTTCTTAGAAATTTCTAAAGTGCACTTTGGGCGATTTTTCTTGATTTCTTTGAAATCGGAAAATGGCAGTTCTTTTGATGGATCTCAAATCCCGTGAATATCTGGCTGGAACTATATTGTTATCCTTGAAATGTAATAAGTTGTCCCTTGGATCATGTTTAATGCCGCACCAGCTGTTTGCAAATCAACGCGACCTGAGAGCCGCGTTTGATATTTGTCGTGCACATACATATCAATTCTGAATCTGATGCATATGTATCACTGATTATGCGACGAGTGGTGGCATCCCAGTTTAAGCATTGCTAGATTAAATAACGTTTGTCAACACGATACGTATCGTCGGGTGTGTTTGATGACGCGGCGGATGAAAGCATTATGCATCGGCTGCACCGGACAATAACCGGCGTACAACCGGACGTGGCTGTGGAATATTGCAAAAATCCGAATATAATAATTCAACGCCTCTGTTCGATGGATATCCCTTCACGGCATGTAAAAACCGCTGGTGGCAAACAATGCATTCAACAATTTTATAACAGAGGGTCCAGGCTACCTACACGAATAAAATACATGATTTAAAACATTCGTTCGTTAATTAAAGCAAGACCGGAGTTCTGTCGCACCGATGACCACCCACGAGAGTTATATTTTTTTTAAGGAACAATCCTGGCAGAGATATTACTTTTATTAATAATTTTAATCGCTTAAAGGGGGACCATTAAAGCGACCGACAGTGATTAGACATTAAATGAACTATTATAATTAGAGTCTGAAAGATCCAATATGGGCGGGCAATAAAGGTCTATCGGCAAGGTGTGCCTATCTTTCACAATTGTCTCGTTACACAGCCGAAGGCAATATCCGGCTGCGAAGGCGTGGGAGGATCGTCCCGTTACTTCGACACATTATTTCGAGGACGTTCGCTAAATATGGGCAGCACGAAGGCATAAAAGCGGGCCAAGTGTGCGGAACATAATCGTATACGGAAAAATGAGAGCCGCGAGTATTTATGAGGCGACGCTAAGTTTCGCGCTGGCATTGCTACCGCGGGCTGCCTTCATAAAAAGCTCACGCGCACCGGAAATTGTCCGACTGTACGGCGAGAAATATACGAGGGGTCGGAGAGAAATGCATGTCGTTCCAATTCATGCCCGGAAACTGCATAACATGCATAATATGTACGACCGGGCGCGGGGGGGTCACGTAGTTAAAATGTTCAAATTTTTCGACCACTTTTTGCAAAACGTCGCGCGGTTACTGCGCCCATATTATACGCATATCCCTCGGTGCTCCGGCGTGCTATTTAGAACGCGAAACAATCTATTCCACTTGTTGCAAGACTTGACTAGGTAATGCGAGATCTCCCAAGTACACGTGAAATATTCGCAAACGATGTGATTACGCCGTGAAACGGTATTACGTACGTACTTACTCGGTGCCTTTACCCCGGAACGCTTCACGGGCAGCGGCGACGTGAAGACCGAAAATGATTAATATTCCGCAATTACCGTCATTCATAGGGCATAATTAATATCCACGGTAAATGTTCTTCGGAATTTAAATACCATTGGTATTCCTTTCGTTTTTCGGAATTAAATGCGCCGTTGTGTTAATTCCCGCGATTGACCGATTAAAAATCGAATCTTCGCGGATGAGCGGTCGGACGCTGTTCGATGATCGCTTTTGGTTATCGATTCCAAGGAATTGAGCATATTGCCCGCTATTTTGCGTTCCACCGATTGTTCGTTAAATAGGGTATTGCCTCCCCCTGCAAGACGAATATAGAGGTGAATTTACCTGAATAGATTGAAACGTTTGACTGCGATAAATGGTGTGGCATCATAGCCGGATGGCTTTGTTCCTGGGTGTATTCCCCTGATCGATGTCGATCTCCTAGCGCGATCGGAATTGATAGATCGCTTTCCCGTTCCGACTTTCGCATCCGGTGGTCCCGGCGAATGCAAAAGACGACCGAAATGGGATTTCCAGGGGAAACAAAAATCGTTCCGCTGGCTCGTCACCAGGAAACGCGGCTCCGTTGTTCGTTCCAGGCTTCCCCGTTGTTTCGATTCGTTTGGCTCTCGGATATCGCCGCCGCCGAAACCGAAAAATAATTGCTAAATTGGACCAATTAAATTTCGTTATGCCCCGCAGTCGCGGGAGAACCAAAGGGAGCTGTCTCTCGATCTTCCATCTTCCCACTCGTCGAAAATGTGGAGAAAAAATTCATTTTAAACGCGACCCACGACTCCCGCTTCCAAGCGATGCGCATGAGATACGATAATAATTAAATCCCGAACCTGGATATTTTCATTGTTCATATTGGCTGTGCAGAATTAAAGTAAAAAAATCGGAAAAAAAAAGAAATAAAGGGGGGAATTAATGGAAAGTGAGACTCTGGGGAATGCAAACATCGCTCGCTGGTCTGCCACCGGAAATGCACCCTCGTTTGGAGCCGCGGTTTCGGTTGTTTCAATTTGTCCGCTGCTGGGATTTCTCGCCACTCTCGAATTCTGGCGATAATGGATCAATCGAAGCCCATGTTCGGCCATTGCGGTCCAAATTGCCGCCCAGAGATTCGCGTAGTTACACTTGCTGGCGGCGCGTTTCTTGCGCTCCTACGTGCTTCAACGGAGGAGCGAGTGCACGGACCTCTGCACTTTTATGAATAACTCAAAGTCCCGTGTCCTGATTGCAGCGAGGATTTTTTCATTCATAGAGACGAGGCTTCGTGCTCGCGCAGAGCCTCGCCGCCGAGAGTAATTATGCGTTACTTGGTTGCTTCAGAATTCATAGAACAGATTTCACCCGCTCCTCCCCTCCGCGTCTGGAAAAGACCATACGAAAGGACTTTCTTTTCAAATTAGACGGATAATTGCTCCGCATACGTGAAACGCTCTTTTGCCGGTTCGGCGCTTGTCAAAGAAATTGGATCGAGAACCTCCTTGGCTTCTTCGTCGACGGTGTGCGAGGAGACACATCTACAAATTGAATGCCAGGAGAAGAAATACTTTTACCTATTCCTGTTAAGTATAGTTCATTTCTACCTAGAGTTAATAGCTAATTTTTCTGTTGATTAATTTCCTCGGCCCTTAAATAAATCGTATTCTCCCGTAGGGGGATCCCAATTAAGAGACCTCGCTAATCGGATGGCGTCGCTTGAACAGGAGGAATTTTTTATCAATCCAAAGGTAATTCCGCCATTTCTGCCTTGCAGAAATTCATCCCGGGATCCGAGGAAACCATCGCTTCGCGGCACCGAGTCCCACGTGGGACGGAATTCCGTGGAAAGGCACTCTGGAAAGGAATTGCGAATAAATGTTGATGGAGAAAAGAATTGGATGAATGCTGCGTGGGAAATTCGACGGTCTGACTCGGCGTAGTGTAGGTGGAAGAAAGGAAAAGGGGAGAGAGAGAGAGAGGGAGAGGGGGAAAAAAGAGGAAAAGGTCCATGCACCGCAGCGTTCTTTAGTTTCCGCAAGCACCTCTTTTCTCCGGAGAGCTCCGCTCCACCTCCTTTCCATTCTTCTTCTTTATTTATTTTTTCGATTTGGGCACCTGCTTCCTCGCCTCGACGGTCCTCGAGGCCGCGCCGTCGAGATTTCCAATCGATTTTCCAGGCAAACAATTCGAAAGAGCGCTCCTGCTAAACAATGCTCCTCCCCGCAACGACACAGCGCCCCCATTTGTTTGAATTACCAGATCCGGGGACCTTTTCAATCGGGCGACCGTCGAAAAACCGCCGGAAAAAAAAAGCGAACCGCCGACATTAACTAATTACTCGATAGGACGATTCCGGGGTTGCTCTTCGGGATTTTTCGTTCCCATTTGTGACGCAGGAGAGGAAGAGAGGACGCTCGAAGCGGCTCTTTTGTACCCCCGAAAATATGTTAAGGACTCGGTACGCTCGACATGACCAAAGATTTCATTTGATTAAAATATCGGAGATTCCACGTGGCTGTAGCGGCTTTTCCGTGTCTCTTTTGCTCCTCCTCGGTTTCGCGAGAACAATGCGTCGGCTAACGGGGGGTAATATCCTGTAAATAATTCATGACTTGTGCACTCGCGGAATATGTCGCGTTAACTTTCATGGGATTACTGCGCGTATCAGTTTTGCCCCGAGTCTCGGGCTTGACTGTAATTACTCTTCGTATCGGTTTACTTGCTTACCTCGAGAGACGCTGGTTTGCATGAGGCACATAACGCACGTATTGAACCGCACCAGACTGCGCATGCAGGGAGTTAATAAGGCTCAATCCGACGGGCAAATTGCTGCATTACCTGCAGGTACGCGATGTACACAGAGTGTCCCGACCAAGAGCGCTCAAGGATCATGAATGACTTCCTGGGATTTCGAGGAAAAAGAAGAACCCTCGCATGATGGTTGCGTGTCCATTAAAACTGCATTAGACATTAATAACTTCCACTTACTCTTAGAGAAAACTCGGGTTATTAACGAAGTGCCACCTGACTGCCTGCAGGTCTCCGAAAATGCACCTGAAAATTAGCGATGCATTCATATGGACCACTGGAAATTTTTTGATTATCTCTGAATTTAATAATTACCTTTCATTGTTACCAGTCTCTTCCACCGAGGTGCAATTACGCGTCGTACCAAATATTTCTAAGCGTTCAATCAATTTCCTCAAAAACACCTTAACTGCAAAAACACTTCGCCAAATACAATCTTGCTTCTTGAATTAGAGAAATAATTCAAATCGTTCTTCCTTCATATAAAATGGAGTAAACTATTTTTGCCGAGGTTAATTTTACGTTCATTCCATTAGAACCTGAAATCAGATATCTTTGCAAAATTATTACAATACAAGTACTGTTTATCCCAAAAATGATGCTACCTCTCAAAGTCACATGTCCATGAAAATCTACACAGTTATCTATTTCATGCGACCAAACAGCAAAGTTAAAATTAATCAGACCAAATTAAAAAAGATATTACGAATTTGATCTGAAGACACATTATTTGACGAGTACCCGAAGTGTACTCAAAGTATTTCTCCTCATTACTTTAGTGCTCGCCAAGTATAATGTATTCAAATTGAGTATCTACTTTCGTTCGTTTGGTCAGATTTAGTTTTAATTCTAATATTTGATTAGGGTAGTCACTTTAATTCCGAAGGCACTTTGGCCCGCGTTTACTCAACACCATTCGCTCGATTAGCTCGGGAAACGTTGGTTTACATCCAGGACACATTGCGCGAGCGAAGTGCTCCAGAGTGCGGAAGGCATGTAGCGAGTTAATTAGGTCCATTCCGCGGGGTAAATTACAGTGTTACTTGCAGCTGTTATGAGGATTGGCGCGAGGAATGCATTTGAGCCGTGCACATATCACCGGGGAGACATGCCCTAACCAATGCGACGCCTAGGTAACCGTTTATGAAATTCCGCCCGAGTTATTCCCGCGTTCATACGTACTATTTCACTCGCGGCATTCGACCAGCCGACCTCGTAAAAAGCGCCTAATGGACGGGCACGGCCGGATTTCATTTTCGGCGGGAATCGAAAACCCGGGAAATCGGTTAATCGCTGGCGAATTTCACGGAGGGGAACACGGCCGTGCCCGTTTACCCGTGTAACTGCACCGGCAATTTCTGCCGGCGCAATTGGGATTTTTCCTGGCATTTTCGCAAACCCTGCGAAGATGTACACTAGCGGACATGATTCGCTCCCCTACGAATTACTTCGACAATGTTTCTCAAGAAGGCATTCATGACTTTAACTGTGTCTACCAGTCCCGATGTACGTTGAGGAGACGCAAAAGACAACGTTAGATGTCCGAGCCCCAGTTTGGAAGACTTCACCCTCTCACCTGTAATTCCAACTTTTCGATTAAATCCGAAAAGTGCAGTTACCACGAATGGGTAGTTGAACGCCGACACGAAGTCTCATTACTCAGTCCCAATTCTTCCCTCGCGATGGTTCCCCATCACGAACCATGGCGGATCATTTTCCGGCTCTTGTGGTTTTCAGTTTCCCGGTGTATTTCGGGTCGTTAAAAGTTAAACCGAGCTTTCTGGGGTAAGAAATGAAAGGGTGGGTTTCGAGGAAGAAGTTGGTGCCATCGGGTTGACTTCTCTTCGTTGGGTCTTTTTTTTTTATATTTAATTTTGCAGAAACTGGCGCGAAGGAAATGCCGTCAGTGATGGGTATGGTGTTGATAATAAATTCTTAGAAATCGTTGCCGTGGATGATGTCAAGTAACCACAGATTTTAGATAAATGTACGATCTTATCACTTAGACTCTATTAGTCCAACCATCGCGGCTCTATTTTGTAATAAATCAATTTTTTCTGTAATCACAAGTGCGAAGTCGAGCTTCGCCATTCTCCTCACGTGCGATTTCGCGGCTTGAAGTTCCCCTCCTTCGAAAAATTGGCATCGGGCTCCGAACGCGGCCGAGAGGGGATACTTTTGAACGTTCGTTTGCTCTCATTGCCGGCCGACGTCGTCAAGTTTGTTTGAGTTTAATTGAGCTTGAAAGTTCCCGACTTGTTCGGAGTTTTCGGCCCCGCGATCGGGAGCCTCGAGTCGCTTTACTAAGCGGACTCCTCGACTCTCTATAGAGAGCCTCCTCTTATACCGTCGTAGTCTTGGGTCGGAATGGACGTCGAACCGCGGCGTGAATCTCCTTCAATAATTTTCTATAAATGTAAAAATCCTCAGCAAACATTCCGTTCCCTCTTCGATATTTCAAATTTCCACCGTGGCGCGTTCCCAAATTTTAAGTACACATTTACGTGCTTCGAATGATTCACGTGAAAATATTAACTACACATTTTCCTGTTTCGAGTAAAATCAAATGGTCTCTTGATGAGTGTGGCGGATTCTGATTGAAGGGAACGAAAATCAATGGTCGAAAATCAATGGGTATCACGTATCGAGCATCATCGAGGGATTTGGTGCACGCGTTGAAAGAAACAGGGGGTAAATAAATGTTTACCCGGACATAGAGAATCGCGATGTACTTGGTGCGTTGAAATGTTCTGCTCGTTGCGGAAGTATTCATCGAATGGGCGCAACCGTGCCCATCCCCGTCCACAATGAACCCATTACCGTAAAACAGCAGTTTCTAAACGAATTTCGCTGTACCGGTAAACCAGCGTACTCCAAGTACGCCAAGTATGCTCGCAGTGTACCAACGCAAGTACTCTTCAACCATGCCTGCCCCTTGTACATCGCGAGGGTATTTCTCTTTACGTCGGCATTCTCGCACTTATTTAGGGAATAATAACTATAAAATCCCCTCGAGAGCTCAATGCCGGTATACGGCTGAACGTAATTTTAAAATGAGCGGTAAGCAGCGAGCGGATGCAATTCCAGAAGGAACAGTGAGCTTTATAGTCTACCCCCTGCAATTGCAGCTCGATGTGCAGGCTCGGTGCCCGAGTAAAAAATTCCACCCTTCCTTTTACCTTATGATAACGATTAATCTAGGACAGATTGTACGTACTCGTCCTATAAAAATATTACTTACCTCCCTATAAGCTATTATGACTTTAAAGTCATGTACTCGTATATCGAAATTTTTTAAGACAGTTCTTATTTGGTTTATTCGGCAGGACTTAATGTAGCACCTTGTTATTTAAGCACTCTTCGGTAACCAAGGATTCTGTTAATAAATTGTAAATTTACACACAAGTGGATAATATTTACAAATCATGTAACACCAGATTCTCCTTGGCTTGATTAAAAAATTGGGTCACCGGGGGTTAATTATCAGAATATTAATGCTTAGAGATAATTAAAAATAATTCTGGCATCGTCGAAGCCTTCAAATCATGACGCCCCATTTGCAGGGTGGTAAGTACATCGAGCAGAGCATTTAGAAATCTAGTAGGAATACACCTTGCACTGCAGAAATGTCCGATACCCTCCGATAGCGGCCATCGATGGACGGACGTAAGTTCGACGTCGGCGTTAATGACTCTAAAATCCCTTCGGAAACGCTTTACGGCAGTAAATGGCACGATCCAATTTCAAAATACTCACCGAGGAGCAGATGAATGCAATTCCAGAAGGAACGGCGAGCTTTATGCTCGATCGGGTGCAGCGATCGCGGCTCCGAGTAAAGGTATACCCAACCGAACCGACAAAGCTGATTAAAACCGACGCCCCTGGATTAACGGAGTTTCCTCGCTGCAATATTAATTAAAACGCTAGTTCTCCCGTGAATAAAATATCCTCCGCCCCCGGGAAGAAGCCGAGGATATAAATCGTATTGAATATGCTGAGCAAATGGACAAGCAAGACCGGACCGAATTCCCAATGAATTAACGAGGAGGTATCTCCAAGATCTCTATTTACTCCACCAAGTGTCCAAAATCGCTCCAGAAATTCAACGATTCCCTGTAAAAAGAATTTTCCTCGCATTTCCGAATTCTCCCCGAAGGTCTCGTTTTGCGTAAACGCGATCCCGTTCCTCTCGCGATAATTGGCGCAATAGAGGGTACATATATGAGAAGTTTCTTGCGGACCATTTCTTAGATGGTCCCTGTAATATACATTTATTCATAACGGTAGTGAATTTTGATCGATTGTTTGCATATCTATTTCCAAATTGAAAGAGGATTGGATTATCGACCGGTAATGTGAAACGCATTGGAGATATCTTTTAGGGGTGGACGTTTTTGCGAAGATTTCACGTGTTTAAAGAGTTTCCCGCTAGGCTGGAAATATCCCGGCGGATGTTCCGGTTATCACGAGGGATAACCGAGTTATCATCGATTCTGGGTAGTTGGTTTTAATTAATGCAATTAACGACGTTGCTAACTGGTCGACGTGCTTGGATTATCTGAGACCTCCCTCGAGCCCCGTGGCGCAGCTCGGCTGTTAACCTGGAAATTGCAAATTTCATATTTATGAATCGTGGGATTACGTATTTTCCGACGTCTTAATAATGCACACGGCGCCCGTGCAAAGGCCATAATCTTCCATTACCATTACCGCGAGAGAAGCGCCGCGCGGAAACCGCGTCGAATAAATGCATCTTCGCAAAGAGGGCCGCCATTAGCACTCTCCTCTCGCGGTAATATCAAAACCTGGTCCGATTTTCTAAAAAGAGAAGTTCGATAAGAGTACGGTACTCTAAAAATCCTAAAAGTCTCATTACCACTCGAGAATAAAAATATGAATTCCCCGCGGCGAAGGAAAGTCGAAGATATCCTCTACCAATATCCAAGATGGCGAACCTGCATTTGTCAACACGGCCGGAAATGAAATCTCTATCCCGCAATTTGGTTAATCGCGGTGGCGGCACTTTCAGACAACTTAATTGCGCGGCTAAACTTCCGAAAACAATCCGCCCCGAAGTTCGCCAGAGAACTCGGCGGATAATTTATTTGCGATTGGAATTAATTAGACCACCCTGTAAGATCCTCCGAGCGATTCCAGCTGGAAGTTCGACGTCTTCCCTTTGCTTTTTTAATTAATCCCAATCTACAGGGATAAGCAGGGGAGCTAAAAACATGCTCGGCAACGGTAAAAGTAGCTTCTTGAAAGAGGCATTTAAAAAATTCAACTCGTTAAACAATTCAGTCCCACGGGCACGAAGTAATCCCCTGTGTGCGAGTTCACTTCACTTCGCATAAAATATGAAGTCACCTTAAATATTAAAAATAATTACCTATTTCGTGCGGAGCAGAAATTTTCTGGGGAAATTTATGGGTGGGGTATTAAGAAGCATCGTTTGTAGGCGAGGAACTTGTCTTTATTTTTTTTTATTTATTTTTCTATAAAAAGTCAGCCGTGCAAAATGTTGCACGGTTGAAGCTCCGAGGATTTCAGCCAATCGCGAGCCATTAATCCGGAGCGGCGTGCACCACGTGCAGCGGTTAAGGACTACCTTACCAAACTGTGGAAAATGCGCCGTTCCAGCTGCTTCTGAGACTGTGTGCATTATGCAACTAATTCCCGCAGGTCCCGGAGGGCTCGCAGCGTGCGATGCGCCTCGAATTTCTGCGTAAAGTAATTACGGCGTTGCAGGAATCACTTAAGTGCTGCCCTCCCGGAGTAATATTCCGCGCAGCGCCGCGGAACGGGCAAGCAATACCGGACAGGACTTTCGTCCTGTCCGCATTGTTGGAAAATTCACCCAAAGTCGCACGAATCGACAAGAATTCATCTACTTTGCATAATCCTAATACACCAGAAACTCTTCATTCTTAAAATAATCGAACATTAAGAGGGTTACTAGTTTATTAAATACGTCTTAATACAAAATGAGTTTAAGACGAAGTGGTACAGGAAATATCCCCTTACCTATCGTGATGTAAATGATATATTAATCGCTTAAATTCGTTTCTCTCTTTGCAGTTACTCGGTCTGGGCATCATGGCGGTGGGCGTTTGGGCGTGGATGGAGAAGGACACCTTCAACAATTTGTCTCGCCTAACAAACATCGCCCTCGACCCAGCATTTATCCTCATTCTAGTCGGTAAGTGGGACCAAGTTGCACCTTCGCCGGGAAATTCGGACAAATTGTCGGTTGGGGGACAGCATTCGGTCCGGAGAGTAGATGAAGCGAGAGACGAGGCCCAAAATGTCGTAAGGGCTGACAATGGGTCATCCCTTGGTACCGTCCGGTTGCTCCCTCGTTGCTCCGGCATTGTCTAGGCGTTGTCTTCGGATTGTTCGGCCATCGCTGGATCCATTTCCGAGACATTCGGCCGACACGAAACCCACGTGCTAGCCGATGTACTCCGTTCGGTATCCGCGGTAATACAGTCCGCTACGTGTCCGCTCTTCCGTTCAGCAAGTCCACCTCGCAGATCCAAATCTCTTAGAGAGAGATTCGAGCTCTGCGAGAGATTTGCGATCTCCATTGTGCGGCCATTGCGAAATATTCCAAGGAAATGAAAGGATCCCCTTATATCAGCGAGAAGTCCTCGGCCGGAGCCGAGGAGATTTCCCCAGCAGACGCGAACCCGTTCAATTTCGATGTTAATCCCGGGGCGAAATCAATTTTTAATCTCCACATTATATGCCGCCGACGGATGTTACATTCGCAATCTCCCCTCGTAATTCCGCGATGGACATCGCGCGGTGGTCCTTAAGGCGATATGAATGTGAAATATGGAGGCCCTAATAAAAGTCCTAGCACTCATAAAACTGCATTATCATAAAATCAACATAAAATTTGTATATACACAAATGTAAAAAAGAATTAAATGTTATGTACATCAAAATTTTACTTATGACCTCCGTACGCTTGTGGTAAAATTTCAAACGATTCGGTAAAACGAGTTCAGAGAAACAAATTCATAAACGAGACCCCTTAAACACCGCTTTTATAGCACCTGGAACCCCTTTCCTTGGAACCTTGCAAATATAAATCCTTTTAAAGTCCAGTCGCTTGAAATCAGGAGCTACTTATCTACAAATCTGCTCATTTTTACGTGGAATTTTTTGAAAATACTCTTCAAAGGAGTCTGGAAGTCTTTTTTTTTACATTTTTTTGTTTTACTTAGCTTAGATAACTTTGCAATGCTACAAGATATCCTTCCAGGTTTTGCACATGTCCCTGCTACGGGCAGATGCAATTCGGGTGTATCCATTTTGTTCCCAATTTGATGATTGAAAATCCGTTCCCGGTAGCAACGGCATTCAAAGAGGCTGAAAGAGCTTTGATTTATACGCAGCAGATTTGCCATGGATTCGCGCTTTAGTATTTTTCGATCCAATTTATTAGGAGAGGGCAATATTCCCATGCCCCGCGCAATATCCAATTCCCATGCTAGACTTGCCTTCTCTCTCAGAACTTGAGAAATTGTCCACTTATGTGGAGACGATTGAACGTTAAAGAGAGACAAAGTCGATAACGAGAGAAGAACCTCGGCGAAAACACGAGAAACTATTTTTCTTCGACCTCTCTTGAATTCCCAAACCCTTGCTTCTCTATTCAAATCGAAAAAGCTTCTTTAATATGGCCCATCCAATATTTCCTTGGAATTATTTCTTATCAAGAAAATCGACGGTTATATATTACGGGAAAAAAGAGGCAGGAAAACAGCTGATGGACGTTTAGCATTATTAGCAGCGTTAATATTCTCGTTCTTTCTCGGATCCCTTTACCGCGTTTTTATGCCTAGTAAAACCGCTGTAAATATGCGGTAAGCCGATAAAAGAACAGTAATAACTTTCCGGCTTTTTCCCCGACACCGTTCTTATCAAGACGATACGTACTGCAAGCGCCCGAGTTAAATTATAGCGCGCTTCATTTTCATTTTCCTTTATTCATTTTTTTTTTTTATAGAAGGAGACGTTTAATTGACATTTCATTGCAGTTTTGACCTGGGCATAGACGTCGTCACGCTCTGCAAAGTTATTCTTAACGACTTCCTAATTCTATACGAGTAATATCCGAGTCACCCTGGAAGTAATTTCAGAGATCGGGAGGGCTTCCGCCATTACCCATGGAATGAGAATGCGGAGATCGAAGGAGTTTCAGCACGGAATGTCGTTTATGGAACTCGCGGCACCTGCATCATTATCATTTCATTTATTCGGAACGTGCTGGACATTCCAGGCCCGGGGTACATTATAATCCCCGAGAGAATAAATCAGCCGATTTTCCGGGAACCTGTGTTCAAGCGACTAGCCGAGGGAAGCAAACCCTAAATTAAATCTAGAATGTCCAGCAAAGCAGGGCTCGTCAGTATTATCAATGGATGGAAATGCAGAGCCAGCGATATCGATCATAAAATTTGCAATACCTGCACGATCGTTTTATTCCTTCGGAATAAGGACATATTTGAGGTGAAATTTCTCAGTGACGTCGGAAGGAACCTTCCAGGACCTTTTCGGACTAACCAAGGAAACTCCTGGATTAAGTCCTTCCAGCACGTACAAACATCCCTAGATATTCTGGAAAGCAGATTTCGCTATTATCAACCAAATGGAAACACAAAGTTGGGAGGATCTGCGCTCGGAGAACCATTTGGGGAACTCGCAGCTGTTTCGTTATTGTTTAATATACTCGGAGCGCGTGTGGAATTTCTGCTTGACGGTGTCTTCCGAAATGGTACATGCCTTTTATTTAAATCACGAGAATTTCTTCGGTCTATCCAAGGGAGACGTGGATTTGTTAATGAGATTTCTATTTCCTATTGTTCAATATTGGGAGAATCTGTTCTCGGAGAACCATTTGGGGAACTCGCAGCTGTTTCGTTATTTAATATATACGGGGCACTTATGGAACGAATTTCGGGTTCATGATGTCTTCCAAAGTGGTACATGCTCTCCAATTAAATCATGAGAATTTCATTAGGCAATTCAAGGGAGACATGGATTAGTTAATGAGACTTCTATTTTCTATCACTCAATATTGGCAGAATCTATGCTCGAGAAACCATTTGGGAAACTCGCAGCTGTTTCGTTATTAAGAAACTCGGTTGAGTTTCGTGCCAAATATATATACATATATATATATATATATAGGCGCGTGTGGAATTCCGGCTTCCCGATGCCTTCCAAAATAGTACACGACCTCCAATTAAATCGCAAGAATTTCTTTGGGTTATACAAGGAGGGTGCGGTTTTTTTTTAACGAGATTCTTGTTTTCCATTACTACTCGAAACCTGAGGGAATTTTGTTACGGGGTCGGAAATGTTACATTACTTGGGAATTTCGTTGTGTTCGAATCGCGCCATTTTCGTGACCTCGCGGGTTAATGAGATTCTGCCTGTAGCGAAATGAACTGTTTGCAGCCTGTTTAGGGGGTGGAAACGGAAATTCTACGTTTCCCCTGGACACGATCCCGCGTCTCTGGTTAACTCCTGTTTCCAGAACTGGATTAAGGCCTTCAAACATGTACAGAGAACATGACGAAACACCACGAAGCACGCAGTAAGGCGGATTACCAGGACGTACTTGGTATTCCGGAACATCGTCGACCACCGCAAGCGGTTATCCACCAAAGGCGGATCTATCGGAAATTCGGGCATTCCCGTTCATCGATCGATGTCCCAATTAGTACCTTTAAAGACCTCCATCAGTGGATCGCCGTATTTAAACCAGAGCGAATGTGGAACGGACGGTACCTAGATTTGCCCTCTGAGTGTAGGTACAAAATATCTGCACTCCGAGGACATCGCCTAAATCCTCGAGAAACAGAAGCGTGATTAATTAAAATTCACGTTATCAAGCATGAAAATACATCCGCGAATAGTTCGATGTTATTTCCGAATGATGGATTGATGATAAAATGCCTTTGTAACCCTGTTTGAGTAAGGTATTTTCGTGATCTTGATAAACGTCACGTCACGTGGAATTAGCATCGATTGTATATCAATAAATCACAAATGCTTCGACTCGGATCGATAGAAAAATGTTTATGAGGAATTTTTAATATCTGGACTTTGCTTTTTGTTTTTTCACGAGGATTTTCACGTGTATGACGAGACCGAACTCGATTTTGAGTTTAACGCGTATCGGATGCGCTACTGAAATTCCGGGAATTTCATCGACGATGAAATTGCTATTTTTTCAGAATTTTGTTGTCATGTACCATTCATTTGACGGTTAATAAAAAAGTGGGAGTAAACAAGGCAGTGTATACAACGGGGTTTATTTAATCGAGCTGCTAAAACACGATCTTCCAAATAATGTGAGATTTGAAAAATGGACGGGAATTAATTTCAATGATGTGAAATGAAAAGATTCGTGGGAATTTATTTCAGGCTTACATTGAGCACCGCTGCCAGAGGGGATATTGTGTCTATTGCTTTCTACTTTACTTTATGATTTCGTTGCTTTCCAGTTTGATCGTCTTCGTGATTAAGGAACCTCTGCACGAGGTGATCTGTACCCTGCAATTAATTCCGGCGAAACGTCGATAAAATCATGCTTTAATTCTGCATATTGATATCGACGTCGGCGTTGTAGTTACCCAGGGTTCAGTTATATCACTAATGAAATCGATGCGTTTCTCGCTCTGCTCGTTATGCAAACACCTCGTTATTATTGCAAATAACAACCGGATGATCAAATGCATCCGTAACTAAAATGCCCGTTGAACTGGATTTTAACTTAAATGTTTTTTGAGCAATTTCTTCGCACAGATGCAGGTCGAATAATTAGGTCGATTTAGATACTGATTAGAAATTACCGTAGGAAGTATTAATGATATCACACGTCAGTTTTCAGAGCGTCACCGGAAGTAATTTAACATCCAGTTCAATTACATCATTGATGATATTAACTAGTCCGCGTTTTCGTATTAAACTCGAATTAATATGTATTCATTTCCTCTCCTGTCAGGCAGCTCCTCGACAAAGATAATTAATGCACCTGAATTATTTTACAAAAGAGCACGAAGCACATTAAGTATAATCGTGTCCGATTATTTTTAGACTCAGAGATATAATAAAAAAATAGGGTTGGCAAAACAGTCGAATTCTCTAGTTAAGGGTATCATTTTATATCGTGTTGCAAATTAGTTCCCATTCTCTTGCCCATCTCTTTTCCTCCGTCTCCCATTGTTGGAATTCATACACCCAGGATAAACGCTCCAAAAAAAACTTCATACTCCCTTTGCAATTAAAATTCCCTACAATTTACATATCAGCCTCGCATTTAGTTTCCGAGCAAAGCACTCAAAGCAGGCTCCTCTCGGAGAATTTCTGATTCAGCTCGATAGGAATTTATAGCGAAAGCTTTGGGGATAAAAATTCTCCGTCTACGAAGCAAGGGGATGGGGCGCCTCCCTTCAAAGAAAGAAATTGATTATCCCATTGCACTTTTCCTCCGGGACCTGGCGGTCCAGGAGGCTCTAGAGTCTTTATTAACGACGAGGAAAGAATTTTCGAATGTCCGATCATAAACAATGCCGGACTCCATCCGACCGGCCATAGGTCATTCTCAGACCATTCTCCAAGTCTCTACTTTTCGTCTTAAGAGAGAATTTCCGGGGAAAAGAAATGGCGATCTCCAAGAGCCAAAATCAAAATGTTCAGTTGTTAAATCGTGTACAATTTGTTAAAGTATTTTGCATTTTCCGACCCGGAAACCGGCTGGGAAGAAAATCGCCGCGATAAAATCACGACTGTTCTAATACAATTACTCGTACTGTATACGAGATGAAGGGCGAGATTACGGAAATAAACTATTTATTGAAATCATGCATTATGCAGCATACACAAACACATCTGTCGGTCGGCCGACAGGTACTCGTAGTCTCTTGACAGTTGTCAAGAGATAAACACAAGACGCTCAGGGAGAGAAGCGCGTAATGCATGTCAGGATGCTCTGCATCCTGGAGGATCGGGTAAGACACGAGATGACGGGATTATGTCGTTTCGTAGTCTGAAATTCCTGCAACTCCTCGGCTCGCGGTCCAGCCGAGCATGCGGCATGCATGATCGGATGCAGTACAGGAACGCCAATTACGGGAATGGAAATGAAAAAGAAAAAAAGTAGAAAAAACTGGGCCGCGCTCCCGACCCGCTCGGAACTCGCGTAATTCGCGAACCGCGGCTCCGTATATCGGATCGCGAGGTTTATTGCCTTCATCAATCGCGATCATGCCTCCCAGAAGAAGCATAATGTCAGGCCGGGACGTCGGCGCTCTAATAAAAATCAATAGAGCCCGACTACGAGGCTACGAACGCCTCTCAGAGGACTTCGCACACTACATTTCGGGTATTTATAGGGTCGAGTCGCCGATAATTGACGTCACTTTGACTTTGTGTCCGAGCGCAGTTTTCCTCCTTTTTTGTCGATTTTTTTCCTGTCCCCTCCAGCCCATGTATTTTTAGCACCTGACGCGATCAGGACGGAGAGGAGATAATAAACCTGGCTGGCAAAGCGATTTCTCTTCGGATTCGCTCAAAAGCTGCCCTTTACGGGCTCGGGTAAACTCCGCATTTTGTCGGCTGCTAGTATCGGATTACCGATAATTAGTGCCGCCTCCACCCTTCGATCTGGTGAGAATGGATCTTCCCCTCTCTGGGGAACTTTCAACGTGCCCTCTCCGCTTTTTATTCCCCGGATTAACCGCGTTTCGGCTTCCGAGGATCAGCTAGGGCTCGATTACGCACCCGCGAGAAGTACCTCCAAGGATCCTTGCCTGCACTTCGGGTAATCCCAATTAGAAAGACTTGATTCGCCGAGGACTCTCAGTCGCCTCTGGAAGTCTACTTCTCGGAGAAGACGATTCTTCTTTGCTACTATTGAAGCGAAACTTCATACAGCACGAAAGCTCAAACAAGCTTGCGTGTTATGAAAGGGAAAAGTGTTCCGGAAAGTGAAATGATACTTTTCTTTTTCTACAGTAAACTTCTATTTGCATTCATCATTTGTGGAGTAGTATTATCACTAGAAGGCCGCAATACTGTAAGGACGCAATGAATTTGGGGAAACGTCTTTCATTATTTTTTAATATCTGTCCATTAAGTGCATCAACTCCCGCGATCCATATTTCATAACACGTAATTAAACGAACGGATACCGGCGCGGTAGAAAAGTTAGACAATTTGCGTAAACGTTTCCGTTAGCGTTATGTAATTTCAATTTCTTGACCGAGGAGTCAATCGGAGATTATGCTTATGACATAGTGATAGCGGCATTAAAATCGCCGCTTATAATTATTGGTACCTCATCCCTATTCTTTTTTCGGTTATTTACTACTGGCACCGATCATTGTGCTTTGGTGTTGAAGAAATTTTCGTAATTGTTATTTCTTTCAGGTCATTACTCTTTATGTCCATGCGTGTTAATATCGAGTCTATTTGCATTAACATTTCCAATTAAGGATCCTAACTGTATAAATGTTTCCTTCAACTCTTCTGTCGTTCCCTTCGCGCGAATTCGAAGTTATCGGTAATTAGCAGGGAGTTGTATCGTGCCCTGTGTTTGCATTTATCTTTTTTCTTTCTCGCTTTCCTCCCGACGTCAATATCGACGCCCTCGGCAGGCGCCAGTAGTTCCGGACTTTTAACACGACGGATATAACCGAGTTTTCCGCGTTCTCGAAACCATCGCGCATCCGGACAAAGCGGCGGAATTCCGCGGACAATGCGATCCTGGGCTCGCGGCTGATAATGTCTCTTTTGTTGCAGGTACAGTGACATTTATCATCGGATTTACGGGGTGTGTCGGTGCACTCAGGGAAAATACGTGCCTCCTAGCCGCGGTAAGTGACGCCCCCCATCGTTATCCCTAGAAAATCACCAAACAATGTCCCCAAGACCAAGCCTCCTCCCCAGCGATTTCCGAGGCTGCAGCATCGAATTCTGCAAATCGCCGTTTACTTCCTTTAATTTCTCCCAAAAGCGGACATTTTTTTCTTCTTCTCTCTCGGGGGCGAAATTTACCATCGTCAAGTTAAACGATTGAGGATTTCCGTTCTTATACTTGCCTGAAAGCTTTCGATCGCCCCCCTACCTTGATGGCGGTCTGGTCCTTTTTTGAGCTTACGGGTGCATATGCAACTATCGGATGCACTCGGCCGTGCAGATGCCGAAATCGATCGGAACTTGCAGCTCTTGACTAAATTGATCCGCGAGAGAGACGCTGCATGTCGACGAATTGCTCTATTTACCTCGAAATTCTATAAAGGCAGCTTGACGAGTATATCGAGACGCGCGATTAAATTCAATTCTTAAAGCGAGAAGGTCCCGAATTGTTGGTTAATCGATATCGGCGGGATTTTCTCATTGTGCACTTTTCCTATCATTTATCATAAATGGTGGGATTAGGTTTTGCATGGGAAGTTCAAACGTGGGAGCGAAATCGATCAAACGGGAGCCTCGGGTCACCATGGAGAGATTCGATGGAGGTAATCGGTGATTTCCCGTGCAGGAAAGTGCATCGTTGGTGGCTCTAACGGAAGTGGCTAATCACGACGAACCGTGCATTCCGATGTGGCCACTCATTGATAGAGTTTGCCGATGTTGCGGGAAATTTTACCAGTACCTTTGGATTTGTCCGCGTGTTTGGCAAGGGATGTTTTTTAAAGCTCGCCCCTTTTTTCGCCTCGAATCGGTATTAATTGCTGTTTTTACTTCCCTTCGATGGAATTGATCAATCTGCTCACTTGCAAGCCCTATGGCTCTCGTGAACTTAGGGGTGCATACACTACGCTCGAGTGCACTTCCCTCTGTGGGCCCCGAGTACAGTCGATTCGATTGAACCTGCGGCTCTTGACAAAATTGACTCAAGAGAGAGATAGAACGGTTTGCATTAGGCAAGTAGGTACCTAGGATTGGACATGCGAAACTGCCCTTGGGCACCGGCTTTGAGGAACGAATCCTTTGGGATTTACCTCCATGAGGATACAATAGGATTTCACGAGGGCGAGGGGGTAGGACTTCACCTGGAAGTCTCCTTTTAATTATCCTACCTCTTAATTAGATACCTCGGACCTCCTACCCTGAACAAAATAACCGAATTTCCCGATCTCAAGCTTGAATCTTCCGAGCAGCTTGCACTTTCTATCGGGGTAATTATGAACTAATTAAATTCCCTATAAAGTATTTTTGGTGGGAGGGTTATTAACGGGTCCAGATGTCATTCGGAGTCATTTAAAACTGCACCCTGGTTAGCCAGCCAGCTGGGAAATTCATGTGCCGGGATCCCCGCAGATGAGACTCTATCCGGTACTTTTACTATATAAAACTTCATTAAATTGCGTGAATTTTTCACCAGGTGAAATATTCGCCACTTTTCAGGCGGTCCGCACTGCGTTTCGTCCTCAACTCGAAGCTTTTACTTTAATTTAAATTTAATTAAGCCGACTACCCTCCCTGGATGCGGAAACAGTGAAAATATGCTCGTATCGTCCATTATGCCGCGAGAATTTTTTACTTCTGGAAATTCCCCGCGGTGCACCCGTTGCTGATCAAAGATAATTTGTTAACTGAACTATTGCTGAATATTTTTTGTCTGTTTCAGTATGCGATATTTCTGGCGTTGCTGCTGTTACTGGAGATGACGACTGGCGTCTTAGGTTTCATCTTCAAGGACTGGGTAAAAAACCTTTTCTATCCCCAAGCTTCTTTTCTCCAGCTCGTCGAAAAACAAATTTCCACTGATCGACATTTTCAGAGTTGTCTGCCGTAATGGACAATTTTGAAACGCCTCGTGGAATGACATGAAAGCACATGATCCGAAAGCATTGCACTCTATTTATACCGGAGCGTAATTTGTCTCGCCATGGCGCTGAGAGAAGCAAATCATAATTGACATACTTTCTACTCAAAAGCAAGCAAACCAAAAGTGCAAAATAAATACCGTGATTTCCAAAATTCATTTATAATTTCTTGCTTTCTCCTTGATCCAAGACTTACCGGTTGAACATTACCAAAGTACTCAAAACCGTCTTTACGTTTAAATTACTCAAAGTTGTTGATTTTTAAAGAGCATTAAAAAATTCTTTGATAAGTGAAACTTAACCCTATGTTAATGCAGCATGATGTACTTTAAAAATGTCTTTCGCCTCAATTACTCGAAATTGTTCATTTTCAAAGGACGCGTAAATTTCGGAAACTTGGACCCTTCTTTAATGCAACTTTATGTACGTGTCTGCCCGAAGTCGCGCAGCTTCAAAGCTACTTTTCGTGGCCTGGACAAGTTGATTAAACCTCGGAAATCCTAGCCAGAATTATGATGGAGATTTGTTAAGAGAAGGTGCACAGTATAGGCTGAATGCCTCGCTTATACCCTGAATTTCTCTTCCTCGGTTGCGTCGATCTACGCGCACCTGTAGGAGTGGCTGATCGATCTTTGGTTTCCTCCTTGCAGATAAAGTCACAAGCTACGGGGGGTTTCCAAGCGTTTATCATCCATTATCGAGAGGACCCCGATCAACAAAATCTCATTGACTGGATTCAAGAGGATTGGGTACGTCGCAATTAATCTTAATTAGGGAGCTCGAAAGCAAAGCGTTATTCATTGCGTTCCAAATCTCTTCGCCGAGAACGTATGAGCGAATTATCGCGAAAGCATTGAAGATCTTAACAACAAACATCGGGAAAAATCTCCGATCTATTACTTCGAGCAGTTTTTAATATTACACTGGAAATGCGCAAAAGTCGACAACAGTTTCCAGGTACTTGCTGTAATGAAACTGGATAGAAGAGGGTGGTTAGTCGAACCGAAAAGAGAAGTCGCTCCAAAGGCAGGAGGAAAAAGAGGGTCGGAGATATCCGAGAGCGACAGATATTGAGATTTAATGAATATCTCGAGGCATTATCCCGGGCTGTCCCCTCTTTCCGACGAATTACTTTTCGGTGAGGCCTCCTTCCTTTGGCTTTCTTCAAAGGCGGAGAAGTCACGGAAGAAATGAGAAAATTTCCCTAGAACCTTCTTCTTTATACTCGGGACGACATTCATTTCTCCTACACCTTACATCACGCGTCGGAATCGCAGAGAATGTCTAATTACTAATATTTTCAGTAATCGCAATTACTCTTGAAATTTATTCAAAGTCATAGACCAGTTTACGTCGAAGCGACTTCCGTTTGATGTGACCAGCAAATACATTAAATTACTTTTTAGCCAATCCTTTTAACTGGTAGAAAATAATTACCCACGGTACTAAAACTTTGTAAATGCATTTGCAGTTGCAGTGCTGCGGTATCGAGGGCCCGAAAGACTGGGACCGTAATAATTACTTCAATTGTTCCTCCAGTGAAATTGGCTCCAGGGAAGCTTGCGGGGTCCCGTTTAGTTGCTGCAAGAGAAAACCTAATGTAAGCCATCATGACAAAGATCAATTATTTATTAACCAATGTGACTTGTGCATAGACAAAACGATGTAAATAGCTTTCTCGTGGGTTCCAGGAGATCATCAAGAACAAGCAGTGCGGGTATGACGTCAGAAAACCTGGCTACGTAAGTCATTAGTCATGTGCAACAAATTTCTGCCTCTTAACAAATCAACTAACATTCCGCAGTTCTCATCTTTAGAGTGGTGACCTAAACCTCTAAAAATCAATATATACAAATCAACGAAAATTCTGTACAAAAGCTCAAGTATCAGCCATTTTTATAGTCCTGTCATTTCGTGTGCTATTCCATGTCTGGTAAATGCAGCAACATTTTCCCAAGCAAACGACATTCAAAGCGCAATAATAATTTCTTTCTCGTTTTGCGCCAGTAATTTAATATCGATATATCCAAGTTGCGTTTCAGCGAGTTTCTTTTTGCTCCTCTTAACGTTGCATACCTCCGCGTTTAATTGGTCCCATTTGCAATTTTCACCCGTGTGCTGCACCACACGGGATTGCATGCATTGAGATAAGCAATCGCGAGTGCAAAATTGCGAAATTGAAAAGCCCTTCTCCCTTCTGGGAAATACCAAGTACGATGTACCGCGATCCAATAAATTCTACATCAAAGTCGTGGATCTGTTACCCTAAATTGACGGATTACTAATTTGACATGGAAATTGAAAAGCAATCAATATTTCATATCTCTGCGAAACGCCAAGCATATGGATCTCGAATTTACCTAGTAACTAAGAATCACTCTTATTTCGAAGGTCAAGGAACTCAATTCCAAAAGATTAAGAATTTGTATCGATACGAACTGAGACAAGGAACTTCGATAGCTAATTCGAGACCAGGAGGATCTAGATGGGGGTTTATTTCTGATTTAGTGGTATGAATATTAAATTACCTGTCGCGGATATCCAGGTGAGACTTCCGACAAGAAATCTACTAATTACAGCTCCATCGGCTCTGCGATTCACCTAATGATTCAATTTCGCGACACGTTTCCGCCTTTGACGGAGTTCTGGATCTGCAGAAAATTCCTCCTCGCTAAGAGGCACTTTCCATCGGCACTTATTTCCGCGAGGGGCATGAAACGTTACTCTTGCTCGAGGACCCGCAATTACGAGGTATTATTGTGTCAGAAGAGGCCGGCGATAAGACTCACTTGCATACCAATTTAGCTGATACAGACCGGCCTCTAAATTCTACCAAAGCTACCCTCTATCTCCCCGACAGTTAGAAGTTAAGAATTCGAGCCCTATCTACTGCTCGCAAATTCTAATAGGTCAGGTTTATGGCGCTCTTTACGTCCCTGGGGTATAAGTACTTCATTAAGAGGCCGAAGAGGTTGGTAGTATACTTCGAGGGAATCGACGCATATAAAGACAATGAATGAACTCGAGAATAAAAACTCCTCCCCGAACACCGGTGCAACATAATTACTTAGCCTCCCAGGTGCACCAAAATGAGGAACATTCGGCCATAAATTTAATATCAATCGGCAGGTTGCATTAGTCGAGCAGCCTGTTACTGAATGTGTTAAACAAGGGCTTGTATTAATTTAATTTAGTTTAATTTAATTTAATTTAATTTAATTTAATTCAATTGCAGTCGCGTTTGTTATTTCGATAAACCGGGGATTTTGAAGTGGCATCGCTATTGGATAGTGCCACTCGACTTTACTGCGAATAAGTTTTCATAAATCACCGGCGCATTTACTTTATCGCCCTTTTTCCTGCCCTTCGCCTTCCACGGCCCACGGATGCAAGTAAGAGCGTAATTACCCGGGGAGTAAAAAGAAACGAGAGGAACACCTACTTGAACAGTAAATGCGGTGGTTTTAACCGAGAGGACTTGTTTCCTGCAAATAAATTAGATCAATTTAACGGCGGGAAGGGAATTCTCTCAGTTATTTCCTTCCGCTGATTAAAAGGGAAAGAAATCCTCGAGTTTCCACCGCTTGCGTAATATTAACTTCGGACAGGGTGGTTAGGGGCACTTCGTCCAAAGATCTCTTCCTAGACTCGAAAAGGGGAAGGGAAAGTGCTGTCTAAACTGCTTTTCCAAAAGCGTTAATTCGCGCAACGAGTTTCGAGATCCGGAAGCGCGTCTCTACCTCGCGGGTCCCTTTTTGCGATGCCGGAAACGGATCAGGCGCGGATTACATCGGACAAGTCGATTTCGCAAGGTTTGCGGAAATTTCCGGAAGAAGCTGCCTTTTCCCTCGCGGATAGTTCCGACTTCGTAGCCCGTGGGCAAAACCGAGCGTAATTGCGTTAGGGATGTAAAGGGAATAAGACGAACGTCTGCTCCGACATGAAAGCGAGGTGTAATGGGCTTCGCGGAGGGACTTAATTTTATTTAATGCACAACCTGGGACGTAATCCCGCCGAATAGGCTCGAGTAACTTAGCCGAGGAATCCCGGGGAGGGGGCGATTTTGCAATTTGCATGCTTTGTGCCCTTATTTATTGACTGCGGTCGGAGCCACCCGGAATAAGCCTCTCCTTAGTCACTGAGCACTCTATCAACCCCTGTCGATACTCCGCCGGTTACTTCGGGCCTCTAATTATTTATCAACTTCCAATCGTGCGATCGACTTTCCATCCATCTCTACAATATACCCCAGAAACCCAAGTTTGCCGTTAAAAAGCCTCGAAGAGCGTTAACTGCGTCCCTCTAATGGAGACGGCATTACTCAGTGTTCCCAACACCGACACTTTAATACGAAGCCTCGATTAATAATTGGTGTCCCTCTACCTTTTTACATTAATTTACCACAGACCTTAAGTCCGTTCCCACTTCGAAATAAAATATGTAAACCCTAAAGAACCCTCTAAAGACGAAAACTGTGTTGCATCGGTGGCTCTCCCCGAAATCAAACTCTCGCTTTCCACCCCATGAAGGCTTCGCCGCTTCCCATAAATTATGTTTCCCCATGTTAAAATCTGCAATTTCCTATTTACTCGGCCCACGATTTACCTTCCTACATCCTATGTCTATTGACGGACGATTTTGTTATTTAAGTCCCTATTAAAGTGCGTTGCAACTGCACAACTGTTGCGCCCGGGTCAGCGGAGTGTTGAGTGGCTGCCCTATTCTTTCGCATAGCAAATGAGGTGTTCTATCAACGTTGTCAGGTAAAGAAAGTAATAACGTTGACTGTTTCTGCCGATTGTTGGAATGCAGCCCGGGGAGAGGAGCATTTTCGAAAGAGGCTGCCTTCGGGCAGGCGAGGAGTGGCTAGAATTGAACCTGGTGCCCGTGGCGGGCGCCGTTGTTAGCACTATGGTTCTTCAGGTACTTCAGGGCAAGTCCCCACCTTCGGAGGAACTTTCCAACTTTTTCATCGGTACACGGGATTCGCGTTAGATCGTCCCTTGGGGCGGGAAAACGCCCGGGGTGCCTTTTCACGGATCACCCTCAAATCTCGCCAAGTTCCTTGCCAATTGCTAACGAGTTCGCTTTTCCGATATTACCACAGAAATGATAAAACAGACAATGACGATCTGACATTACGAGCTAATCGAAATGACAAAGCCCCAGGGACCCGATTCTCGAGTTCATTCGGATTTTTTTCGCATACGAATAGATTCGCATAAAAAATTTTGTATTCTTGCAAAGTCGCGTCATTGGACAACATTTGAAGATGTTGTACGAAACTATCAATTTCGCATACGAAAGTTGATTGTATGGACTTAAGAATCAGGGCCCAGGAAACGAGATGATTAAGGAATTTGCTCCTGTTTTATACACGAAAAATGTCACGTCTTAAAAAAAAAAAATTAATATCTCGATACCAAATAAAGCCCCGTATCGATTTCAATTTTCCGATAATATGCCGACGTATTTCGCATTAATATCGGTTTCCGTGAACCATCGTACGAATTGGTGAATTGAATTTCGACAATTATCCCCCGAAATTAATGATGAACAAGTTGGAAGTCCCATTTAGAGTCCTGCAATGTTCGCTATTGTACAATAATTTTTATCACAGCATGTCTCGTCGATTTCTTTTTTTCCTCGCCTTTGATTGGTTTCACTTTAATGCAGTCCTAGATGCATGTGCATTGGATTTGAATTAATGTCGCCAGTTGTTCGTTGTCGTGTTATCGCGACGTTGTTTCATTCGGTCTGAATGACTGATTTGGAATTACCACCCCGTATAAATTTCCCATGCTTTTTCCGTCTTCGCTCTTTCGAAGGGCCGATCAATAAATCGCACTCGGGCAAAAATGGCGAGACTTTTGAGCTTTCTGCAGAAGCTCTAGTTACGTGATGTGAATTCTAATGAAAACCCCAGACCGCACGCAGTTAAACGGAGGTCAATGCTCAGAAACCGCGGATTTTCTACGTGGCGCATTTATACGGAGCTGACACGCGATCCAATGGCCCCAGTTCTTTCCTCTCCCATTATCGGAGACATTAATCATCGTATCTTGGAGCTGAAAAATGCGACATCTGAGATTGCAATGGCACTTTAGCCTCGGGATTAAAAACGAGTGATTAACCGCGCCCACGATCCACGGCATTCGATTACTTCCTTACACGAAAACGATCCTCTGACAAAACTAGCCTAGTTTGTCGAACAGAAAAAAAAAAAGAAATAAAAGGACCCTTATTAAAATTAAGCCGTAGTTAGAAATCCATCATCGTTGTTAGACGTTATCCTTTAACTCGAAAAATAATGAACCCGCTGGCTTAAATTCTTGCATCCCTAAAATTTCTAAAAAAGTGAGCCCCTTCTTCTTGCAGCCCAACGTTGACACGGTCGCCGCACCCGAACTAACATCATCTCTAATTCATCCGAACTAGAAACATTTTGTCCAATGGCAGTCGGTACGCAGTGGTCGATTATGTTTGCTTTCAGAATTTCGATGTCGCCAAAGTAATATACGAGAAGGGATGCGTTCAGGCAGGGGAGGAGTGGATGGAACGGAATTTACTACCAATAGCCATTGGTGCGGTGATAACAGCATTTTCTCAGGTATACCTTGCGACGTACATTACGCAGCGTTAACGAGGAATGTGCATTCCCTCCCGAGAGGTGTAATGCATTTCTGAGAGGTCCACACGTCGGATTCCACCCCACGTCCGAAAGCCACATTTAAATAGAAATGCGAATTTTCACGCCCAGGGGGGTAGTTGAAAACGAATTTCGGATTAAAAATAGAAAAAGTAAATATAAAGCGAAGGGAAACTCCCCCCACGAAAGTTTCGGGTGCACGCAGCTGATATATGTGAAACTGCCGTAAGTGCAGAACTCCCTTTCGTTTTGATTTTGATTTAAATTTTATCCATAATTCATGTCGGGCCGCCGAGTACAGCATGCACATATGTCGCCTCGTAGATGCAGTATCGACCTTAGCACGAGTTCGATATCGTTATGCGTGGATGTTAATTTTCTTCCTTCCGTTATCCAGCCTGCCAGCTTTTTACGTATTTCATCGATGTGTAGAGGTCGATAATCGTCGGTAGATCCCCGTATCGGATGTGCAATTGCCGAAATTCGTAGTTCCACCGCGCGCAATGACTTTTCTCTTCCAATTCCAGATTCTAGGCATCTGCTTCGCTCAAAACCTGCGGGCGGATATATTCGCGCAAAAGGCGAAATGGCATTGACAATCCAGAGCCCCCACGGCAGTTTAGCATCTCATTTTGCACAGATGCTGATCGACCACGCCAATGGAAATGAGATCGTCGCCTCCGGCATCGGCTTCCGCGGAGAAAATGGGAACGGCGAGGCATAATGCGGATTCTTCGATTAAATATCCGTCGGGACATCGACTCCGCCGAATGAAGAATCGCTAGAAAATAATCGCGTAGTTTCGGAAACCCCGAAGACGCAATATTTTCCGCATCCCACCTCCGCGAGGTTCGCCCTACGATGGAAACGCAATATCTCGGCGCGAGGAGTGGCCAAATCATTTATTTAACCACATTTTCTAAATTAACGAGCCAGTCGTAAAATTACCTTCGCGTTGCTCAGAGTTTAAAGAAACGGCGTGCATTTTTTAATTCCCGAATTATGAAACGGGACTGGTTGAAAAAAATTATTCCATAACTGATAAGACCCTCGCTTGGAAGGGACATCTCTTTTTCTCGCGGTTCGGAACGATAAAAATCGGCCTTCCTCGTCGCAGAGATTTGCTCTTATTCTTCTATCGCGAACAAATGGAAGTCGTGCCTTCAGAGGAGAGATTAAATCGTAGTGACATCGAATCCAATCGACGTGGGGTCGTGGGGGCGCGGCAAGGATTCGGCCATCTTTGCCGCAAGGATAAATCGCGCCGAAAGTCGAGGATGTTTAAGGCCAATTCATTCAAAAACTGGGTGAAACCTAATACTATTCCGTTAACGGAATCGTGCGTTTTCCGCCGATGTGTGGATCGATCGGTTGGGTCGATTCTCTTATTTTTGCTGCCAGGAACGATCGCCGGCCGATTTCCCAAGGGAACGCGCGATCCGCGACTCGATCAGGATCGTGTCGCGCCAGCACAAAGGTATTGTTGTTGCACCAGAGTAGACCTGTCACTTCCCCGGAAACCTCGGAAACCTCCGGCCAGTATTTCAAACGGGCTCCCCGTTGTCAATTTGCCGGAAAACGTGAGAAAACCGCAGCCAGAAAACGCCCGAGCTCGCTCCCTCCTGGGAAATTTTTATTTCAAACTTGATATATCGACTTTATACATTTTTCCTGAGGTAATCTACCTGTACATTAAATTGGTACTTCAACGTACAGAACATCGTTACCATTTCGTTACTCAAGAAATTCCCTAAATGACGCGGAAAATATTATTTAATATTTTCCGAGCGAAGTTCCAGCGATGACGGAAATTCCCGCGAGTGTCGGAATTCATGGAAATGGAATGTAGGTAAAGTTTTCCGAGATACTTCGAAGTTCCCGAAAGTCTCCGGAGAGGTGACACGTCTCTTATGGAAATCCGTCGATTTCTCGCGACGTCCAGCGTCGCAGATTTTCGAGGAATTTCCCGCAAGATGAGCGCGATGGGCTAAACGTGATATTAATTCTATTATTATCTATTTTTTAACGAGCCGCTCCCGAACGGTATACCATATAGTGATAGGGGAAAGGTTCACGTACGGAACAAATCGTCCGTGGATACCAAGTTTGTAACGAGATACGTGACTAACGTTGTAATGTAATGATAATCCGGACGCGAGGATCCGTGTTCACGAGTAGGTGCATCTCGTCCCTGCACTTTGCAGTTTCGATGCATCGGCGAAGGCCGGTCTTCGAGGTGCAATCGTGCAGAATCGTACCGTGAAACATTCCCGAACGCATTGGAAGCACTAAAGCGAGACGAAACTCGAAATATTTTCTACAAAACGGCGGATTTAAAGTGACTCGAAAGAGGCGAGCATGGACGAATCTTGTCCGATGACAATGACATTCCTCCTTGCATCCAAAGTGCATCCTTCTTGATAAAAATAGGAAATTCATTTACCTAATTAATAGTCAGATTTTCTCAACACTGGCACATTACGAATGAAGACGGTTTACATCGAGAGAGGAAAAGAAAAAAAAAATAATAATCCACTTATGCACCAATGTAAGACCTCTCATGAATGCGCGAAGAGAATGAGTTAATTTAATTGCAGTATAATTTATAGGTATATTCCGCCGCAGGAATTAAGTTCCACGTCTGGAATTCATTTCATTTGTGACATGCTGCACGTCGACTGACGGAGTAAAATTATATATAATTTTTGAGTTTATTATCTAATTTAGTGAAATTCATAATTGATAAGACAATTGGATATGGTCCGAATATCGGTCGATATAATTGTAATTTCAACACCGATCTTAATGTACTCCTCTTGAACACCGAAAAGCTCACTCGAAATTAATGGTTTTTCTTTTTTTATACTGCAATCCTTGCTTGTAATAATTATTCGTCCGAGTCATCTGTCGCTGTAAGGCCTCGGTGCCGCCACGATTTTATGTCGTCGATTCGCGATGTTAATTAGTCATAAGTTGCCGTAATAATAAAGCAGTGTAATAGTGCCGCCACGATATGTTGCTCGTTAGATATGTAATCGCGTAAAATGGGTTTAGCAAAGGCTGTGCTACATTGTAAATCGCGGGGAGATCCTGTAAGCGATAGTCGATCAATTGCAGTGCTGCACTGTAAGATGTATCTTACCTATTTGTTTTAATTAATCATTAAGCTTAAATATTCGGAATGGAACGTTAGAAGGCAACAATGTTATCCTGAGTTGCTCTCACGGAAACCTCTTGCTAAATAGCTCGCAATAACAGTACAGATTATTATGAACATTCCCAATTTTCGATGCGACCATCCTGCTAAATGCAATCGATCATGGGGAATTATTCGGAAATCCATTATTATTAATTATTATGTTTATCAATTCCTCTCGGCGAGCCCTTCAGCGATTTGCTAAACCTGAATTATTATTAATTTTTTGCCATTCCGTTACCTTTTGCATTGTCACGTTGCTATGCCGACCTGGTCCGATATTCGCGATCGCACCTCGGATATGAATATGCGGATCATGTGGCCAGAAAATGAGTTTACTTTATTAATAACATGCGTTGTTTAGTAAGTCATCGGGGTGACTTAAAAAGTTAACTCATTTTGCACCGTCAGTGAAGTCCACCTTCCCTTAGTGCTATATATTATTGCATTTCTTATCGTACAAGTGTAATTGTTAATAGCTTATAGCTAGGACCATCCACGAGTGATTTTTTCTGTTGTTGTTCAAGTGTTGTTTCGGACTTATAACATTACGGTTACGTTTTGTATATTTTACAGGGTGTGACTCGGAGCTTACGTTGAAACGACCTGAAAAATTTATTACCAATCGTGTAATCACTTCGGTTCGTTATTCTTAATTATTTCTTATGTTCCGCTGATTCGTTAGCGCATCTTATCAGACTTCACCTACAATAGTTATTACGTCGTATCAGACCGATTAAATAGTAGCGCGGAATTTGTAAAAACATTTGGAAACAGGAATGGATTCTTTTTTAAAACTTATTTGCCGCCTTTTTATTTAGTCGCCTTACTTTTATTTTCAGGATTTATTTTCTTAGACTTCTAGAACTTTGGGTTTTAGTATTCTCAGCTTACGTTTTTCGAGCTTTGCGTTGATGTTTATCGAATTTATTGCGAAGACCCGAAATCGAATAGTCTTGCGTTGCACTCAACAATACCTGTGGTATTAATGAATTGTTCTTAAAGTCTTGTAAATATTGTACATCCACGTGTAAAAAAGATGTGAAATTGAGTGCTTGACCAATATACATAAACTAGAAACAGGTAAGGATGTATCATAACTATTGATTAATAATGGTTCCATTGACAGTAATCTCAGTATCTGCAAAGAGTGAAGACATATTCGAGTCGCTTAATTTTCTGACATTCGGTCGCGATGTGATGCGCAATTATTCGGTAACTTTGCATAAGGAATTATTGCTTATATTTATATATATAAGCAAGGTAAGAAATTACTGTGCCAAAGAGAATGGAATTCAAGATTGATGGTATCAGAATTGGCCGTAGCATTTCACCAGGATTCGTGACATGAAAAGTCTGTACAATGTTCACTTTCCGTCAGACTTTTCGCAATCTGTACAAATTCTCGACTCAATCTATACAAAGATTTGTATGCCAAGAAAATGGTGGTATTATAGTCTTGACAAAATTTAAGCGATCATACACGCATTTCGATTGGTATCTACTGCTTTGTAGATGTCGTCATTAACGAGACGTATTAATGTCGCTAAGTCATTGGTAAATTTATCAAAATCATTTTCACGCCATTTAAAAGACTCGAAAGACTCCGGGAATTGATATCGGATATGGAGACTTTGGACTGTGTAATTATTGCAAATATATTTCTCTCTGCCCTGCCTACTGCCGTACAAGTGTGTCGATGTCAAATATAAACCTAATATCAGGCGATTGTTTAAAATATACACGATAAATACATGCGTATAGTCCATTGCAGTGCAAGGCGACTCCAAAGTGAAGTAATTTTATAACAGCTTAACGATGATAACTAAATCTGCCGGAAACAATTTGTATACTATTGATAAGAATATGAGATCAGTATTGTGACAGTATTTCTGAAATTAAGGCTTCCTCGTATTGCTGCGTCTTATTAATCATAATTCTGGCAGCGCGGGAATTATAGCTATTGTCGCAATACTACTGATTGTTTTTATACGTAGTAAACAATTTGTATTCCGTAAACGTCCGGAGTACATTTCCCTGGCAGACTTGTTAGCAATTCTTTTTAGCATTCGCGTAGTATCCATACAATAGATATAAGCTTTATATATACGAACCGCGAATGATAAACAATATGCCCTTATTGTTTGTCGGTCAAACATTGTATAAAATAAATAGGTCAGGACAGAATTACAAAAATTATCGTTTTCGATACAATTCGATCAACAAGGCTATGTTGCTTTGGTCAGTTCGTCATAAATTTATCTAATTTTAACAATTTATAATGAAAAACAACACTGCTTTTTTCTCCGGTGGTTTGCGTATACAAAGTGAGAAGAACTTGAATGAGAAAAATAGTAGCAGAACAAAACAAATAGAAGATCTTCATTCAGCTTGTCCTCTAGGTTTAGTTTGCTAGAAACGTTAAAAAGAGGATTCTGTAAATTTCAAATAAAATATTACAAAATAATACTGCATTATTCCATCGTTGTAATATTTGACATTGAAATGTGCTCAGAATAATCTCAATCGGTCAAATTCTAACTCTAATTCAATAGTTGCCTTGACATGTATAATATTACAATTATTATTTGGCATATTGCAAGATTACAATTTTACAAGGCGTAAAACTAAGGTTCCAGGAATTCTCGACAAATGTAACAATTGTAGATTTAACAAAGGAATCTACAGTATTCTTATTAAGTTTTGAGGACACCGAACTGCTTCAAGTGTAAATACATTGTTGTGGAATGACAGTTCACCGCCTTATCAAAATTATTACAGAATTACCATTACTGTGTCCAAGACCTGATACCATTATTAATTTAATAAAAAAATGATCATGGGCTGACCATATAATTTTGCGCTGCGTGAACTATATGTTAACAGACTATATGTAAAGTGAACATTTAACAATGTTGTTTATTTCATTGCATATTGCCACGTTGATCATCGCCTTTTCAACTACAAATGCATAATTATATTTCGCATGATCTCGTCCGAGAAAGGTGGAAATACGTTTTATAAAATATAGGCAACGAGACGCGTGCTCCGCGAAATTATTTTCTTGAATGTGTAGAACGAAGATATTTATAATTATTGACGTATCCTCGTTTAAATATCAAATCCATAATCGTTTCGTACCTGAAGTTACTTGAATAAGAATTACTCGTATTTGTAACATTTCATCTGGGTGTATCTCATTTCTACGAGAAACTCAATTGCAGAAGAGCACGAAATATATATTTGTTCATAATAAAAGGAAGTGCGTACGACTATATAATCAGACATTGCAAAATCCGTATATGCACTTTTCAGGACACTTTCGTTGCCTTTGAGATTCGCCTTCAAGTCTGAAAAAATACTCAAACTTTCTGCTGCCATCAAATCATTTGCTTGAAAGGTCTCGCTGGAATTAATGATTACCTCTCTATGCAACTATAAATATTGTACTATAATTGTATGTCATTTTTATTGTACCCACTGTAATTGACTACTGTAAATATGACCGTGTATGTTTCTCACACTGATTAAGGGATAATTGTAATGTTTTTATGGAAAAATTAATATTTATATCCACCAACAACCATGTAAACAAATAAATGCGATTCCAAATCACGACGCGTGCAGATAAACGTTTGCATTGGAACCTTTTAATTAAAATTGACTTCTTACAACAAAAAAACCGGATGAAAGAAACAAAGAATGATTTTTCATCACGATCTCTATTTATTTAAATGACACATTCGATGTTATCAAAACAGTTTCAAAATTTCGAGCGTAAAAATTAAATTCTGGTGTTTTATCTTCGCCTTTCGACAAGAAGATGGCACCACAGGTATCGTTTTCCTTCCATAATGATATTATTCTTATCATAAAAAAAAAATTGTCTGAAACCGCCAGTAAGCTTCTCGTAATTTCCAAATCTGAAATAAAAAACTATAAACCACAAAATTTGATTTTTATATCCCACATAGCTCCCACGATAACACCTTCTCGGTTCCCCTCTTATCGACAGAATAATTATACTCTTTTCTAAAAAGCCTCCTTACATTGATTCTGGGAACTTTAATAAGAAGAAACTTCCAATACTTCTTGAATTTCAATATTAATAATTAATCCAATTTGTATTTCCTAGTTAGACCTTTGGCTTATCTTGCACCGTTTCTGTCCAAGCCTCAATAAATCATAATGACCGATTAATCATAGTGGGGACATTTTCAGTTTGCCCGTCTCCATATATCAATTACCTGTCCCCCAGTCTTGACTGAACCGTAATTAGTCAATGTCGACATATACCAATTAATGTACCAAATTAATACAAATATACAGCATTGTGTACTCCGACCTTACTCTGATCGACTACAGAATTCTTCGAGGTGCCAAAAACCTAATGACAAAAGATTTTTCCCCATTTCACCAGTTTTTAATCGGAGACGCGTATCTTTTTTTTCTTAAAAAAAAAAACAGTACGCCCAGATAAACGAATAATTTCCACCGGCAAAGTTCGAGAGAAGAGGACACCATGGCCTTGTAATTTATCCTTTCATTCTCGGAATGCACGAGCAATGCATTTTATATTCCGCGTCGAGGATAGATTCACTTAGTTACGCGTCCTCTGCTCTGAATATCCGAGAAATTAAGTTTATGTCACGGCGACTCATAAGCCTGGAGAATGACTTTAATTAAACGAGTGATATTCAGGGCAGGCTAGAACCTCCACGGTGTCGGGTTAAAATTTGATTTTTCACCAGGATCGATTCCTTTAGAGAACTTCAAATATGCCTCTGCCAATAAACACTGCCGGAAATGGAAGCAGACTTTGACGTAAACTTCTCAAATTATTGCAATTATTTTACAAAAGGTAATTAAACTTCAACCCTCTCCGAGTATCGCGCCATGCTTCCAATATACAAGGCGTAAGAAGAGGAAGGGCTATCACCCCCTTTGCTTATCACACGTTAGTATTCTGTGCATTATATCGAACTCTACGAACTATATATCATCCTCCGATTCATCGACAATGTTAATAAATAATATTTGTAATTTTCTCCCAGACTATGAGCGTTTGTTAAAAAGGAACTGCGCGGAGAACTGGACCAGAAGTCCATTTTTCTCGGCGACGTTGTTACAATTTTAAAATTCAATATTTCACTATCGATCGGTTCCACCTGCTCAAACAACGATACGACCCAGGGAAGTTATCAGCGATAAATCAGAACTCTCCATCGAATCGGGATAAAAAGCATGGGGAAATGTGTGCGAAAGGGTTCCCCTTTAAGCGTTCTATGGCTGAAGCAATAAATCACAGAAATGGAGCCGTTTCGACGCCCTGGAGTTTTTTCCTTTTTCAGATTTTTGTTGCATCAAAAAGTCAAGTCAAAAGTGCAAAGCCATGTTGACGAGTTTCATCTCTGTATAGTATTCAAATATACTTCACATATACACAATAGATTCGATTTTTTCAATAACTTGTCATTGAGTTGTTGTAGCAACGCATGGTAATAATCTGTGGCCTGACCTTTCTTCGATTCTTATGAAAGGAGAGTCATTGCACATTAATTCATTGTGACAGCTGTGCAATCATAAAATAACAGATGTCGATTGAGGATTGGAAATTAGAGACAGGATATACATAATAAAAACTCTCGATATGAGCATCGACATGGATTATGGATATATTTACAACTGTACAGTTTAATGGTAATTCTATGAGATACTCGCTCGAAGCCGTCAATCTTTCCCTTTTGATATCGAGAGATCTCAAATAAAACAAACTTGTGGCATCATTTAGGTGAAAAATCGAAGCACTTAACGTTATTTGCTCCAATAAATAGAGAAAGTGCCGGTGAATCTCTTTTACTCCCAACTTTATGGATGTTTTCTATCAATAAGAACTTCATTGGTCGCCAGTAACTGCAGAATTGCCGGAAAAGGAGAAGTTGTAAAAAAGACGTTGACTTAATGGGAGGTAATATTGATCGGATGAATTGTGCCGAATTATATAGATCGCTCAGCGAGCTGACAGCTAAGGAATTATTTAAAAATGTTTTTTTGCCTTCTGGAAGAAAAATTCAGATCCATAGGCGTTCGGAAACTGCGTCTCTTAGTGTCCCCTGGGATGTAATGAATACTTCTTGCGACATAAATAATAAATTATTCAACATTTCTATGTACATAGCATTTGTTTTGGAAACTAGAAATCCGAATTTTTTTGATCAGTTAAGTCATTTGTATCTCATATCGGTCTTTATATGCTAAATCTTTACCGGAATCTGAACGGCGTCTTAGGTGTTCGGTCACTGGTACACTTACTTTATAACCAGAATCTCTGGATAAATGTCGCCGAATTTATGGCGGGCAACAGATGCACTATAGTCATTTTCAACATGCCGCTTTGATTACAAAATATCCTCAATTGATTTGCTTACACCGTATGGGACTGTATCGAGATTAACAAGAAATTTCTCAGAAGTTAAAAACACTAAATATGTTCTCGTGATCTCCCTCGCCTCCTCGTTAAAAAATAGTCGTCGCATGCTCAAAGCGGGAACCGGGATAGTAGAAAACCCGTAAATTATCTCCAACGCTTCTTCGAATAGTTGCCGAAGTTTTTAATTATAACTTAATGCATCTATATTGGCTAGTCGAGAGTATAAAAAGTAAAGGCGCAGATAAAAGTGGGAAGAGGCGCAAGATGCACTCGGGATCGCTGCGGCTCCCTTGGCGATCCGAGAAGCGCATCTTGCATGCACCAGGGCTTCTGCAACCTGCATGCACAGACTCCATAAAGCCTGAGTAATCGTGCGGCAGAATTACAGCTGATAAGTCCTCACCGAGTGCACTCCTCCGCGCATTTAACATCCCCGATCGCGCTAATTTGACAAGGAATAGCGAAATGCATCATTCATAAGTCCCTAACGTGCCATTAGGTAACGTGGAAGTGGCGTCAAAGAAATCTCGTCTATGGAACATTTCTCGATTGTTTTCAAACTTTACAATGTGAATACGCAGGCTAGACAAAAAGTCCTGCCACTCATAAAATTTCAATTTTTTTTTAATTTGCTTATAACATTTTTCAAATTTTGCATAAGAAATAAATGGACGTCAGGATTTTCCTTATTGCCCCCATATGCATGTTGTAAAGATTAAAACAATTTAGTACACCGAGTTCGTAGAAAAGTTTCATAAACGATTGACCCCTCAGATGCCACTTTCATATCACCTTAAGGATTCTATCATCAGCGATATCGCGTCATACAGTTTGTACACTTTCTCATGTGCAGTCCTTTTTATACTCGCAATCGACGTACAGTCTCTTAAATTTAATTGAAGATTTTGATACCGGTCGCTACTCTCAAACGAGCAACCAACTTGTACTCTTATCCAACTTAATTATTGGAACTCCGACTCGTGTACATTGGTGTACGATCGCTGCCTCTAATAAGTTCCATTAAATCGATTCGCGGTAGATTTACCAGCTCCACATGTTGTGTACATTGCTCGTAAGAGTGCTCGGAGGATCGAACACCGTTCATACAGTAGTGGTCCTTTGTCAAATACGCTCGCGTGCACACATGGGTTTGCTCATGAGAACCACGCTGTTCTGGCGGTGATGGGGGTCTTCGTTCTGAGAGTTCGTCTTCAAGGTGTGCACATGACTCTCCGTACTGCTATGTCTCCAGTGAATGGACATGGATTTCGCCCGACCTGAAACAGGATAAAGGGAAGCGATTGATCGCCTTACAGACGGCTGGGAAACGGCGAAATGGGGAGCTTTCAGTGCTTGCATGGAATACATCCGGCTGCCATGCCCCTTTCGACCTAAAGTCAATGCAACCAACTTCTCCATTCACTGTTTCGGTCCGCTTCAATAACGATGCTTGGTGGGAAAAAAAAAAATTGAAAGACCCTTTCGAAATATTAAAAACAAAATAATCAATTGCCGCATCACCCAAAGAGTCCTCCCACAGAATTTTTCTTTCCACTTTAGGTCTGCCCCTCTCATCCCTTTCAAGCACATATTCGGGAATGGAGAAGAAATTTATCGAACCCATGTACGGCGGAAGTAACATTATACCGGATATCGCGTCTATATATTTATCCCCTCGAAGTTTATTCTGGGAAACTATGTGTTTTGTACGCTAAATACACCTGTCCTGGCTAGGAGGAAAGGTGATGTATCTGGAAATAGATATTTGCCGTCCTCTGTCAAACCTTACGAGAATATCTTGGATTTCTTCTAAACAACCTTCCTCTATGAATGAAATGTCTGGATTTTTATGGCAACTTTTATCATCTCGATGGGTGATAAGGTCTACTCGGTGTTTCCATGACCTACCAGAGTGCGATGGTCCCAGTTCCGTTGCATGTAGTCCTGGGAAACTTTGCAATTGTCCACGTCGAGCACTCTCCATGTCCACAACGCAACAGCACATCACCTTTTGAAAGTACATCCGAAATCTGAAATCATTTGCTACAAATTAACCACCCTGAAACGTTGTCTTCTTTTGGTATCACGATGTAAAATCATAAACGATCGATTCTTTATGCTTTAGCACGTACGATGCGAGGAGGAAATTTTCAATTTCTAACCATATCGCCCCATCTCCGCTTGATTAGGATACATTCCCCAAGCACCTGTCGATTCTCTACTTTAATCTCGAAATGCGCAGACACATACGCAATATTGCTAGCTGATTCCTTCGGGGAGTTTTGCGGATCGGAGGTGTCGAGTAACTCGTCTGGCGGAACTTCGATCGGTTCGGAAAAATTGCGCTATTTATTACGCGTCGAAGAGTCGAAAATGACAAACCTCGAAGTTGACGCGAAAAAAAGACGCAGGGAGAAGTTAGTTTGAACACCTGTACAAGGTGGCTCGGAAGAACAATTTTTTACTACGAATGGTTCCACGTCCCTTGCTCTGATTTGGTACTTCATCTAACCACGTCGTAATCCTTTAAGTAGTCCTTGGTACCATGGATCTTCCTGACACTTACGGATGGATTACGTACAGCAGCTTTCGGGTGACCGATTAATTTCCCACGCCCGATTCTCCGGAGTTGGAATTATGGAAATTGATGTAATCCGTCACTACCGTTCGATGGAGGCTTTGAAACTTTTCATCGTATAAATCGGTCATCGTAATAATCGGTGCGGAAAAATTGCGCTATTTTTTACTTCGCGAAGAGTCGAAGGTGACAAACCTCGAAGTTGACGCGAAAAAAAAAACGCAGGGAGAAGTTGGTTTGAACACCTGTGCAATGTGGCTCGGAAGAACAATTTTTTACTACGAACTTTTCATCGTATAAGTGGACCAAAATTTGAAGGCAGAAACATGAACAATTATTTAGGTAAGGATATGAAACGTCTGCACCATAGGTTATGGTATATGGAGACTTTAAATCTACCAAAGCTTCATGCGAAAGAAAATTAAGTGAAGAAATTATAGAACGCCGAAATATTCGTGAAATTTTTCAACATCGTCGTCAACGAGGTATGAAAAATATTCAATTACTAAATGAATAAATGTAAACGAATGTAAAGTGAAATTCGGACTCGTTCAAACAGGAGCAATGCATTTGTAATTTAATACTCCTGGGTGAACGGACGGATATTACAAGTAGGAAGTATATCACGTTTTGTCGTGAAAATATTAACGAGAAGACGTAGAATTCCAGTTTTCAAAATTTAAGCGCAGTTTCGCACGTGTCAGAGAGGCTAAATTAATCGAAAACTGAAGTTCGTCGATAGTTTTTCATTATGCCGAAACACAAAGGCGGATGCGCAGGCTTTGATAGACAGATGATTGGCATTATTACCCGATAAACGTAAGGAACGGAGAACGGTGAAAATCGAAACTAACTTTGCCGGTGAGTGATTATCGGGAGAGGGTGGAAAGTGGGTGGAGATAGCAAGAGGCGAGAAAGTACACAGAGAAGATAGCAGTATATCGGTTAAGTACTACAAGATCACCTGGTGTTCATCCAGTAGTATATGATGGGATTTACCATGGCGTTGGACATGGCGAGCCAATAGAAGCTCAGGTAGACGTGCTGGACGTAGCTGGTTTCGACAAACCTCCGGTGATGGTAGGCGAAAATAAAAAACCCGTGATAAGGGAGCCAACACACGGCGAATATTGTCACCACGATGATGAACATCTTCACCACCTGTAAAGATCATATGAACGAAGGCTTGCCTCGATATTGCAAAACTTGGTGCGTGAATCGTTCGAAGTTTTATCAGTGCGCGTGTAGTGGTAGATAACATGCTGCACATCCTTTCGGACTGCGCGCCATGAAAGTTGCATGCGCCCCATAAAACACACGTACATCTAGATCATACTTCCGGACGTCATTACCGAGCTCAACATTACGACAAGTTATCGTTATCGACTCCGTCTGAAAATTTTCCCCCGGAAAATATTCAGTTTTCGATGTAGAATTGCCGCGGAAAGAACATTTCTCGTGAGTACTGGATCATTAACGTGAATTTTGGTTAACCATTGTTCGAGGTCAGCTGATTTCCTCCTTTGAAAGGTTGGTTGTTTAACAAATAATTATCCGGAATTGCGTGACTTTATGGGGGACTTATACATACCTTTCGCTTGGATTTCACGGATTCTTTCTGGTGTTGCGTGTGTTCTCCTATCGACTTCAAGCCCCATAGCATTCGGCCCATCAGCGTGTAACACCCCGCCATTACCGTCACGGGGATGAGGTAGGTAACCCCCAGAAACACCAGATTATAGCTGTAAATAAGCCAAGACGTTTCACGGGGGCATTAATACCAGAGATGAGTTGGGAGACCGTGATTGGTCGATCCTTTATCGGGCCGGTGACGTCGTCCAATCACGGAGTCGGTCCGCAATCGCGCTTGTCAAGTACACTTGACACGGTGCGGATTTCAAGTGGCATCCGAAAATTGCGGCTGACTTTGTCAATAGACCCCGGTAAATTTTCAGGACCGGTGAAGAAGAGCGATTGCCTGATATCGCATTTAATTACTTAACTCCGATTTTTAGTTGATTTGGGGAAAAGGACGCTTCCGAGCCCTCGAAGGGGCCGAATGGAGGGCGAAAGAAGTGCTAAGTCGATTTACGGACTTCTGACAGGGGTTAATAAGGGCTCCCGTTTCGGCCCATATTTCCATATTAAGGACGACCGATTCTTGAAATACTGCGGAAAGTTCTAATGAGATTCCGATAGGCGTCCGGAGCAAACTTGAAAGCGGTTGGGGAAGAATCGCGATTTCTACCTCCTCTTCTCTATTCAAAAACACCTGCAGGAGTTTTATTCCTGCCGTAACTATGGCAGAGGAAAATAAATTCCAGTGAATTTTTTTCCCTGGATTTTTTAAACACCCGAGGTAAGGATACCGCCACCGTAAATAAGTCTGTAATGGTTAAAGATGTAATTGAAGCTTTTCTATAACAACTGTGTGCCCTAAGGATCTTCCCACGTGCTCCTCGTCGATCTGATAACACATAGAAATAATGTTAATAATATCCATGTCTGGGAATCGACGAGGCTGTACGTCCCTCAAACGATGGGAAATTCTTATCAAGCCCTTCTTCGCAAGCAATTCTCCTTTGCAAGCATTTCACTTTCGGTCCGAATGGTGAAAGCTCTCCGGCAAATGCTTCGGCGGGCTTCGGAATGGCCCATTTCTTTTTCTCCTTTCCCCAGTTCCCTTGCTCCTCCCTCTTTATGCGTGCAAGCTGGTGGTCAGACCTCTTCTGCTCGTTTTTCAGTTTTCCCTCGGTTTTTCCTCGCTTTCACTTCCACGTAGCTCCAAGTCCCAGGAGATCTCGTCCCGAGCAACCCTTAAATTTAATAAAACTAACGAGTCGATGAAAAAATGGCGACATAAATCTGGGGTCCAACTCCACCCGACGAAGTATCATTTCCCCAGATAAAACGTGGCCTTTTCACTCCAGAATTCGCTACAATTTTCTCAGCCGTAACAAAACTCCTCCTCGATTATTTCATTAATTTCAGCGTTTTCATCGATAAGTTCCCACGTGGCGAGCAAAGGTCCGCACATGAAGCACTTTGAGCTTCAATTTCCTGCGACCTGAATTGAGTGTAAATGCTCCTTTCCGGTGCTTTTTCACCTCTCTTGATTTTTTACACAAATCTTTCTCTGTTAGTCTCTCGAAAGACAGCTCGTCTGGATCGTTTCAAACGGTGTTTCTCTCTCGATGTACTTCCTTTTTCCTCCCGTCAATCGCGAGACGAGACACACTTGGGCTTCGTTAACGTCTCGTTAAAGTTTACGTGAATTCTCCGAGGGAGATCTTTGACGTAACCTGCCACTCCATGAATTCGATGCAGTACGTTGCGTCCAGCAAAGCAATTTGGCTCGATGATCGGATTATCGAAACATCGGCCCGTTTACATTGAAATAATGCACACTGCACTTGCACGTTACGCGGCTCTCTCCACTTACACCAGTAAGTATTATCCACTTTGCATACACCGCTTTAAATCTGCATTGCATTATGGTAAACGCTTCACATGACACACAGTGGGGCAAGAAGACCTCGTCAGAGAAGAATTTTACATTGTTAGCAATGAATCTGTATGCTCTGGAGATCTCTGATAACCACATCAAGGTGGGGAAAATGTAAGAAAATTATTAAACTATGTGTATCCAATTTTGTGGAGGAATATTAATTTTAAAGTACGGTCGCAAGGATACGAACAAGTGACAATGGAAGCCTGGAATTCCTCCCGGATTAAGGACGAATTTCCACGATGCAAGGTACTCGAATGCATGGGGCGTGTGAATGCATTACATGGCTCCCGGACTTTACAAATTCAAGCTAAATAGGTATGTGAGATAAGTACCGACATGTCGCCCCATGACATATCACTATGGCGTGCACGCATGAATATGATAACGCACTCAACCGTATGTACGTATGTATGATAATGGCATCAAAAGGGCGTACCATCGCGACCTCTTTTACGAGTCGAAAGGGAAAATGTCTGGTTTTCTGTATCCCATTTCACCTGCTGTCCATTATCGTAACAATGCAGTGTAGGCAGAAAAAGGAGGAAATGCAGTACGCTAATAGTAGGCTACCTGAAATTGCTATTACAGTCAACTCGAAACTCTTCTCTAATTTAGAAACCTCGTCGAATGTTTCATTGTCATCTGCAAACGATTTAATACCAATCGGTGAAATTCTGCAGCGGTTTTTGGCAAAAATTCTCACATCGAGTGCGTTTTTCTAATTAGATCGGAGTACTTTTAATGGCCTCTCAGGTGCAAGTATCGCCCTATGGTACGTCGCGCAATTAATATAGAGCATGTACTCATTTTCTTCTCCCTAGTGCGCTCTTACCGCATCCCATTTGCTTACCTACCCTTCCTAGGTGCGAGTCAAGAAATGCAATTTGCCCCCAGTTCTCTTATTCTTATAGGCGTTTCCTTCAAATCTATATATTTCACCCGTGCAAATTGTAATAAATAAATTTATTTATTCTTATTGTGAGTCAAGATTCCCTAAATTTCCTCCAATGTATTCGCGTTTTTCCTTGGGTTTTAATTTTTTTTTAAGGAACTTACATGTACTCCGTCATGCTGCTGAGGTAATGTCCATCTGGCCACAGCATGTAACAAACGATTCTAGTTTGTCCGCTCGAATAGCTGCAAGTAGTACAGAGTTATGTTGACTGGTTCTATATGATTTACCAGTTAACAGGAAACGGTCACGATTTGCATCTGAATAGCATGATCCCAACACGTATTCGTCCCTAACTTTTGCAATTTAGGGCTCGCACGACAGTTAATTCAGTTTCTCTCAAACGACGTAAGTAATCAATCCGTGGTAATATTCACTTACATTATCCTATATCCTAAAAACTAAACCCCTCACCTCCTGGTCATTGTGGTGGAATACAGCAGACAAGGGGTCGCCAACAAAGCCGAGGCGAACCAAATTAAAATCAGCACCGAAATCGCCCTCTTCCGCGACATGTGATGCTGAAGAGGTCGCATGATTGCCATGTACCTGTGAAATTGGTCCGCAATTAAATTGGAAACATGTTTACTTCAGGTCATTTTTTATTTCGCCCCAATTTAATCAATTAAGCCCCTACACCCAACAACGGTGTCCATTTTCGAGCCGTCGAAATTAAAAAGGAAAATAAAAACAAATATTTTATCACATTACTACATGGGAAAAAATATTGACAAATCACTGTACGTATTGTCACCTCGTTCAAGAGGCGCCAAAATGTCCATTCAAAAGAGTCGGAACTTTTTCTCAAATATTCCAGCTGCCTCTTGATTGAGTATACAATTTTGATTCACCATCCTTCACTCGTGTTCGCGTTCCACTCTGCGCTAAATGCAAAACAACGAACCTGATAAACAATGCCGCGAATCTACCCACATCCTAAAGGTGCATGCACATTTTAGACGCATGAATACATGATACGTGGAATTCCCGTTCGTCCAGGAAATTCGAACCCACCTCTTCAAGTGGCTTCGTACTAGCGGCTTTAGGAACAATGTGTCTCTATTTCGACTGGCAGATACGTAGGTCCGTACACAGGGCGTAATCACGTTCATTAAACTTAACAAAATAGGTGCGTTCTGGTTCTCTACGACAGAAGGTCTATCCGGGTGAATCTTTAATATAACAGATCTCGCCGCGATTTCTCTCAATTTCCGAGCTGCGCCGATAACTATTGACACTAATTGTCAGTTTCCACAAGTAAGGAAAGTCGTATCCTGAAACTCCGGCAAGACGTCGAACCACGTGCCTTGGTTAAAATTCCGAGATGAAAGGAGTTCACTCAGCAGTCGTGAAAACGGATCATTACGAACCTTTTAACGTTGCGATTATGCAGGAAAATACGTGCGGAGCCTGAGAATTATCGGGACGCGGATTTATTCGATTTATTAATATCCGGGTATTCACGATTCGCGGGGGACACTTGCACTCTCAATATCTCCACATTTCAGCAATAATTCCCAAGGATTGCCTGAGGGTAAAATTTCGAAGAGGGTGTTAAACCACCTAATTTCGGGGGCTGCCGAGTAGCATGGCCCCTCTACGAATAAATAAAGCAAAAATGCAAATCCTGATGATCCCTGGAGAGGATCCGAATTGCGCATCGCAAAGACTCTCGAAAGTGATGAGACTTTTTTCGCGTCTCCTTCTGCTGGGATACTTGCTCCCAAAAATGCACCTCATGCCATTGTTTCCGAGCTTTATTCGGTAAAAGTTCCTCCTACAAGGCATATCTTGGAACTTGGTATCCTTTGAAATACATTTTTCCTGCCGGAATTCTGAAAAGAATCTATTTAGCGTCGCGTATGTACGTTAAATCAGGGTACAGGTGGGTTTCATATGTGCGGAAGGACATATTTTTGCGGTGTAATGGGCCACCGGATTGTCGGTAATAAATTCCGTGGTCGAATGTTTTAACAGGATGTCATCAATTTTGCGTTATGATACGCGTTTTCGAACTGTCGCTCCCTCTCCTAGTTTTTTAGGACGATTGCCCTCGTAAACTCCATGTGCTGTTCGGGATGAAACTTCCCCTGAGGTTTGTATTGCTGGAGATAATTCAAGCCTTCGGGGTGAAGAAACGTGAACCCTCGTTTGCGAAGAGGGAGGCCAAAGCTTTCACAAGCTGGGGGATATCCGAGGGAGAGAATTTTATTAAACTTCCCAGCTGCCTAATTTATGCGAATAATTTAATGAAAAAAAAGAAGAACTATTGACGATGTTCGCGAGAATCAACATCTGCGTTGCGATGCTTAAGGGCATCGGCTAGATTTTACAAAGACCGATGAAGCCTTCACTTAAATTCCTAATTAAAACGGAAGGAATAATTTATGAAAAACTCCAGTAAATATTCTAATAATGCTTTAAAGAATTTCAATTTTTTGCTGTTCCGGTGGAAACGAGTAGCGATACGATTTTCCGGAATAACGAGGACGCGATAAAAATTTCATTTCATTAGTAACGAATATTAAATTATGTAGGATTGTCTGGGAATTAATTAAATAACTGCTCTAGATTCGTTTAATTAAAACTTCATTGAAGATCACTGCATATGCCCGAATTAAAATATTTTGTGGGTAATAAAAAATCGCTCACGCAGTCAAGCACTGCGTTTCAGATTGCATCCGGGCGATAAATTTCATTTGCGTAAATAATTGATATTCCCTTAGGAACAAATTAATAATACGGCGGGCTCTATGAATATTTCAGTAGAAAATGTTGCGAGGTAAGTGTAATAAACGAGGCAAACGCAAAGTTAGGAGTATCGATTAAAATTGTTCTTAAACTGCCACGTTTGAGAACTTTTACATGAATTTTATTAAAAAGAAAAGGCCGTTGCAATTTTTTTGTGTCTCTCGTCGATGTATAAGAAAACAATTTGATATCAGTTTTGTTAATAATGTGACAAAACGTCCATTGAAGCGTTCTCCAGATATACTTGCACGATAATAAATCTCCCAAATTAAAATCTTTTATTTAAATCCAACTTAATTCAGGCTAATTTTAATTCAGGAAGTCATTAATCAATTTATTTATGATTAATTGTCAGAGTCTAAAATCTCCCAACAGGCCAACGTTTGTCCAACGGAGTTTATACAAGCGGCATCTTTAATGAATCCCAAAGCACGAAGTTAAAATCGAGAATTTTAACGTCGACGGTAACTTCGTAGTCGCACTTTGCATACTCCCGGAAAAATAAAATCGCACACTCGCGACAGTATGCAAATTTCCAGCACTTTGAGGCAAGACACTTTGCACTCTGCAATTTCTTTTCTTAAATGATAATCCCCTCGAGCGTAACGTCCGTTCCCGACTTAATTATCTCCGTTGACTGATAATATCGATTGAGGGAAAAAAAAAATTATAAACTGTATGACTCATGAGTATAAAGCGATCCAGTTCACAGATTGTCACTTATGTAATCACGCTCTCGCAAAAGAACAAGTGAAATTCATTCTTCGCGTGTGTCATCAAGCCAATACACGCGATTCCTTGTAGAAATAGTTAATTCGGTTGCAATTGCGGTGATTAGGCGACATTTTGCTCGCGGGCCAATTTCATGGCCATTTTACGATTACCGAGGTAAATACTGCACCCCTGCAGTTCTTTGCATGCGCAATATCAAGTGGAAGGGCAATTACATAACTAGAAAAAAGTAGGAGATCATGCTGCAAAAACATGCCCTCCTTTTCGCTAATCACGCGGAAAACCCAGAATTTCTGTGGTACCTTTCAAAGCGTAGGAAATAATTGACTGGAAAATATTTCCCCATGTAGTAAGGTGTACATGATCCTGGAAAGATTTTCCAATTTGTCCTAGACCGTTCGGTTTTCAAAATCGAGGTATCACATTGCGAGATTTAGCAAAGCAGTTGGTCGTAAAAAATAATACGTAAAATAATACGTAACTCGGATTCGCATTCCGGAGGTACGCTGCATTTCCCCGTTTTACCCGGGTGACGTGAAATGGAATATTATAAATGTCCCCTGCATCTGCGTAAACACCTTGTCGTTTGCAAGTCGGAGGCTTCGTGAACCTGCCATTAGCATAACCACGTCCCGGAACTTAATTGTACCTTCAAGAAGTGTGTAAAACGAATCCACTACCACGATGAAGTCATTAGAATACCCTTCCGTTGTATATAACCCGTGCCATTTAAAATGATCGCGAAGACAATGCCGATTTTTTTATGGAATTAATTTTTCCACTCACCTATCAAAGGAAATGGCCACGAGGGTGAAGACACTGGAAGCGACAGACACATTGGCCACGAAATTATTGACTGTACAATATACTGTACCGAAGGGCCAATCCGAATTGAGCATGAAGATGAAGTTGAACACACCGTTGAGTAACGTCATCATCAGATCAGCTAAAGAAAGGTTGACCAAAAAATAGTTGGTGACAGTTCTCATCCGCCTGTGAGCTGGAAAAGAATTTGTTCACATTTTATTTTCAGACGTAAAATTTATTAAATTATAATTTCTCGCCCATATACCCGATCTCGATTAATGTTTCTATATTGTACCCATAAATGTTAAATAGTGAAGGGTAATTGGCATTTTCCCCGTAAAATTTAGAGGCTAATTGCCGCAGATTGCTTTCGACTAAACGGTGTAATTTCGCCTCTTTGCGGAGAATGCTTAAATTGAGTGTTACTTTTGTAACAATAAAGTTTATCCAACGATCTTGGAGTTGGAAACATTACAGTAAACTGCGATAACATTCGATCAACCCCAGTTATCAGGGAATGTACGACTATTATACATTTTAGAGCCATTATACATCACCTTAATTGCTCAAACTTTGGCTTTTCATGCTCAAAATAAATCACTGTGGTTGTTACATATCCGGCGGAGAGGAAGAGCGTAAATCTGTTAATGCGATCAGAATAATTTAAAATTTAGCCAAATTTTAATGAAATAATTGCTTTATGTTCCACGGAAGGATAGAAAGAAAATTCTAACTAGCGAAAAGTGCTGGCCAGAATTTTTGTCACCCTGTCATTGTCCTATACAGAAGGGAATTTCGTAATAAAGCGTGCCCTATTTCTTCCAGGCGATTGTGCGCAACCCTTAATTTGACAATATTGCATTTTTAGGACGTATTTTGAAACGATTCTCTGAAGATGAAAGGGTGAGTATTTCTGTCAAAGTCACGAGTTTCCATCTCCAACATTCAACCTTTCCGCCTTCGATTGATACGAGAAAATCCGTAGAGGTGTATCAGGAAGGGCGTGCTTTCAAGCACTTATTGAAAGCCCCTTTGAGAATTACTGAAGCAACCCTACCGAGTGTTGTTAAAATTATGCAGATATTAAAATTACTTCGTTGTCTATCGCCATTCCCTGTGGATGCCAATGTATTATGCAAATGTAAATACCATCGCGAATTAGGCGAGTAATTTATGACCGTAAAAATATTCGTATGAAATCCCTAGTTAAACGAAGGTTTCCCCGTAGTTAAGAGCATTTCTCTTTGCAAGCTCTTTTACAGCTCCGGTTGAACTTTCCAGTGGTAAACCAGACACTTTGTCATTGTGTTTTCTCCTTGGAAAATACCAACTGAAAGTAAATGGCATCGGGGCGAATAGAACGAACTCCAGAGAGAAGTATATCGAAAGTTCAACAGACCTCCTTTTTGCAACAAAAGAGTATAACTCGATAGCGACATATCCTTGCTGAAGAAACTTTCAGGAAAATGATCGCGACACTTTAAACGGGAGTAAATATGCACACACGTGTGGAATATCTGAACCTTTTCTTAAACTAGAGCAGGTAATATACATACGAAAGGGACTGCCAGGAAGGAACGTAATCCGAATCAGAATATCCACATTTCCATACAGAGCTGCAAGGAATTAACATTATTGATATTTTTCCGGGCCCGAAAAAAATGGAAGCACCACGAAACTGTAGTGCACACGTGTACGGAATTACCTAAAAGAGAAAATAAAAAGAGAGAGAGAGAGAAAAATAGAAAACTCGCGCCATGGAGTCCAGAAACATAATAGAAGCCAAACGCAATAGAAATCCAAGATAATTTCTCGACAGGAAACGTTTCAGGAGATATTTGAAAAATTTTGTAGTATTGGGACGTCCGCAAAAAGGAAGACCATGGTGGATTATTGGAATTTTTCTGGACGTGGGGTATCCACGTGTGATCCGCATCCTGAATGTGCATGGAGAAAATGCTTAACTTGCGGGCAAATTCGGAAAAAGTCTGATTTTTCTATATCCGAGGTATAGTAAGGCCAATAGCCAAGAGTACTCATAACGAAACCACGTGCTGCTCCAACAGAATTCTGATCTCGAATTCCGCGAAATCTTTAAATCGAACTCGATATCAAAATTTCTAACCTGCCGCGAGGAATAATCGCGTTAAACCGAGTAAAGCATTGCATTTTCAAATAACGATAAGACCGCTTCTTGAAATTACTGCTCCGTGCTTTATAATTTAATAATACCCTAGAATTATCCGTGTACTTTGATTAAAAAGAAGCATTACACATTTTTTCCTGAGTTTTTGAAAACGGAGGGACTGACTCTTCTGGAATTTATATTACATTCCTGAATTTACATTTGTAAAGATCGTTACGATCAAAGAGTAAGACCTTTAAGAATTTAGAATTCAAGGAGCATCTCACGTTACACGCGATTACGACGCGAAATGCCCGGGTCCTCTTAACCGCGGTTTAACTCGGAAGTCCGAAGCACAGTGGTAGCTTGTAACCCGGACAGGAAATTGAATTTGCAATTTGTACGGCAAGAAAGGCTCGGACACAAAGGAGTTTCTCCTTATTTGGCCTGCAAGCCGGCGTGGAAATGTCGACCCAATTGTTCGGGGCATACGCGACGGCAAGAAATCCCGCAACTCGTTTCGTTATGTGCGTGGAGCTGCTCGGAAATCCACCCTAACGACAAGTTAGTACTTGACCGATTTAATTCCAAGATTCAATTATCCCGCGGCTTATTTCACACGGGACGTCCCCAAGCCACTTTGTTTGATCTCCCCTGAGACCTATGAAATTCGTTAACTTGAACCTCCACGTAAAAGTCAACCCAACTGGCGAACGCGCATAGGACCACGTGGAAATAATTACAATCAATTGCACCCTTGCATTTAAAATCTAACCGTGATTCGTTGAAATCCTCGAATCGAAAATATAAAATTCTTTATTGCACGAAGGCGGAATTCTATGACGGGCTGATATCGATTTTCTATTTCACGTCCCATTAGCCCTTATTTCTCCTACCCGTTTCCTTTTCATTATTTTCACTCCTTACTTCCGTATTTTCTAATGAGAAGTGCAAGTCAGTACTCTCAACGAGAAGTTTGACTTTCAGCTGGAAGGGGCCGTTTAAGCGAGGGGGAAATTTTAACAACCCTGAAGAAGGAACCGTTTGGCCACTTTTTGCGGGAAGCAGAAGCAAGCTTTGAGCTGACGAGACCCTGCTTTTTGGTTTACAGCGACTCAGCATTTTTTCGTATAAAAAGCGAGAGGAGGACAGGAGCTCGAAGTCGAATTTCGGGAGAAATCCGCCATGAAGTGCCATAAAGAACACTCGGCGAAGTGGTTCCAACTTTCGGATTCGACCGTAGGTAAAGTTCTCGAGGGGTCCCCAAGTCAAGTCGGGAGGAATTTACTACCATCCACGAGATTGCAAATGCGTAATCGCGTTTCCAAACTTACTTGTCAATGGGGTAACGACTCTCGGAAGTCCAGGTAAACTATCGACATGCAAGATCTCCAAACTTTTAGAATGCGATTTTTCGCTCCACCGACGCGTTCGTCTCCGTGCAAGTATTAAAAAAACGTGTCTAATTGCATTTTAACTCACGTTCCTTCGAAATTAGGTAGCTTGGAGACCAGACGATCTCCATAAATGCATTAAGGAAGGAAGTCGGATAAGAATACCAGCGAGCGCAGTAATTAATGGCTCATTGTCAAATCCAGTCCGAACAGAACAGACCAAGTAATTCTTCCGTATTTGAATAATGCATCGAGGTCGTTTCTGGACCTCAAAGTGGATCAAGACATTTTGTCGCTTCAGGAATTGCATGACAAAATTGAACGCCGCGTGTTCTGCGTACGCGTAAGTCTAATTATTCGTTTTTCAAGGTAGATAATAAGAAGGGTAAAGAAATGTCAGATATTGCTCGTCCTAGGAAATTGATCCCATCCCCATTTCAGCAGCTTTGCACGAGAACAACGTTGTGTATCAGGATATTATGTTCCGAAATGACTTATCTACGAAGTGAAACAGGAAGTTTGTCCTCTGCTCTGGAGAAAACAGCAAGTTTGAAGGATTTCTTACAACCACGGATAAATGATATATTAAAAGAAATGCCAGGAAATAAAAGCTCCATTTTTTTTTTCTATTATATGATATTATTGGCTTCCACGTGTCTAGAGAATTGGGGGAAACTTGGATTTTTCGTTGTAGTCAGCCCCGAGGGGAGTGAGCACTTAAAATCATTTCTGCGACGTCGGGCTTTACTTCCCGCCAACAACACGAATTCAAGTGAACGGAATCGACCGACATTCATCGGATCGGTTCCCGGTTTGGCAAAGTGCACACCAAGGCGACTTGAAGTAGAATTTATTTGAAAAGCGTCATGGTTCGATGCTCCAAGAACAAGGAGAAACGAACATGGCCCGGAAACGGTTTCCCATCTACGTAAAAGCCTGTGGGAGAAGCCGTCGCAGTGTCTACATTATTTACCACGAGGAACAATGTTGCACGACAAGGAGCAATTTTGTTTCAGCGATATTTTCTCGCCTTTAATCTCGTAATTCTTCCTTAAGCCCCGCGCACTAAAACTGCGTACTAAAAATCCTTGTGCCTTTCCTGGGACGAACTTCAATGATAACGATCGCGTAATGCAACAATTTCCGTGGTCAAATTGTCAAATTAAGAATTCACGATTGGAATTGTATTGTATATCTAAAAAACTTTGATAACCCCTCCCACGTGATCTGCAGATCCGGCTAACACGAACATTGTAGACAGTTCAGTCGTAGTCCATGTTTCTACAGTTTCCCATTTTCTTAATTTTTTTATTTAATATACTACGAGTCGTAGGAAATAACTCATTCGACCCGATATGATGAATCGGGACAGAGAAACTCGTTCGATCGAGCTTAACTTGATGTAAGAGTAAATATATGAATTTTTTTAAAAGTCGAGAGGAAAGGCACTTCGTGATATTTTCTGCACATAAAGGAGCCGAATAGTAATACCGAATGTAAAAATAATGGTATTACAATGGTGAAACTTTTCGCCCTTAAATCATTTCGCGTTGGAATTATCCCGTAACAATAAATCCTATTTGCTCGACAATTCTTTCAATTTACGCGATGTTGTGCAAACAAAACTATTGACCGAGTGTACGTGTTTATAATGGTTTTATAGCAACTCGGATGTTGCACCGCCTCGTCGACCAGCTTAAAAAGTGTCACATCAGAAATTCCTTGGCATTTGTTTATTTTATCAGGAGACACAAACTGCAGACTCGTAGAAAATGTGCATTATAGATAACGTCACAGGGGACAAACGTTATGTTCCATTGCACAGTAACCTCGTAAAATTCGTCGTTCTCCAGGTTACAAATGCGTTTAGAACCTCGTTGCATATTTCCCTCAGGGAACGAAAAACGTGACCTTGTTCCTCTATTTTCTGTCCCATTGTTTTCCGTTCGCTCCCGCTCTTCTTTCAATTCGATCTGCTTTTTCGTTTTTTTCTTTTTTCACCTGGGCGTCACTCGCACTCGTTCTGCGCAATAGAATTCAAAGGACCTCCGAAGAACTTCCCGACTTTCAGGCATTCTTTCCATCGTCCAATTCAATTGTTGTCCTCCTAGCTAATTGAATCGCATCGTATAAAAATTGAGAAATCTGCCGCGTGGAGTACATCTCGTTAAATCTTGTGGTACAACATGGAACGATGATTCCAACAGTGAGGAAGAATCTATAATTCATAGATTCGTGAAATGGGATAACTGGTGGTCCATATTGTTCTCTCGTTTCAATGAATATCGAGTACTCCCTGGTGCAGTCTCTCTATACAGTACCGTAATCGGATTTCGATAAAAATCGTTGTACTAGAACAGTGACGATGTACGATTAGGCTATTTAATAACGTAGTTACATGGCTCTCTGTTTTTAACAAGGAAGTAAAAGGGAAAACCACTTGTCATGGATAACTTTTTTGTTAAAATTAATAATAAAAAAAAAAAGGTACCAGCGTTTACCTAAGACGATCCAGATGACTATCGCGTTCCCTGTGGTCGCCACGAAGAGGATCACCGCGAAGATCAACGTCCAGGACAACTTTTGCCACCAGGGTAAATGAAATGGTCTTTGTTGCTCCAGTTGCAAACATTCGGCGAACCCGTCTCTAAGCACTTCCCTTTTCGTGGACTTGATGAAAGCTTCTTCTAAAAAATTCTCCAACTCGCTTCTGTTCAGCTCCAGTAGCAAGGAGATGTTCTGCTGAAGTACCATTGCACTACAGTTGTACAAAACCGACGACTCTATGCTAATCATATTTCCAGCAGGACTTGATGCACCGTCCAAATTTCACGGATTATCAATTTCTCATCCAATATCGGAGGAATCCAATTCCCTGTGAAGTTTGCCTTCCGTGTCGAGATTACATTCCAATGTCACCTGCTCATCTTCGACCCCTCGATTTACCCGATTCGATTAATTCGGAAGCGCGCGTTAAAAGCACAAGGTCAGGGTGCTCTTATCACCCCCTTTATCCTCAAAACTAAATAAGTCATCGCGTCTACTCGATTCATGAAGTTTGCGACGAGATGACAATAAATCCGATGAAAAGGCTCGGTACATTCGCTCATGAATCCCTTAACGAACAAATGTCACGGGCCATTTTTCGTCCGTAAATCTTGGAACGAGATAAGTCTTCTAACGAATCCGCTTAGGAGAGTCAAAAGGAATAAATGTCACTTGACATTTTGCCTCCACTCGTCTCGACTGGATGCAGCGCCCGAAGCTATCAGGCGTTGATTGTTTTCCCTCGAATTATTGGTTTTTTTTCGATCACGTCACATCGATCCCCGAAAACGATCCGTGCACTTTTCAGGCGCAGAGGGCGGATCATTTTAATTTCTTTGATCGCAGAGGTGAGTCCTAATTTCCGCCCCTCGTTTGCGTCTAATTGAGATACATTGCGCGGATTAATTCGGCGAAAAGCTTCCTCTCGCACACGAGGACCCGGGACTCGTTCGGGGAAATTCGCGACTAATCCTAATTGCCCGTGGGAATTGGAATGCTAAGGGCTCTGAGGAGAGCATTCACGCCACCGTTTCCAAGTACACCACTGGCGGTACTGAGGTTCAAAAGCGCATTCATTCAACGATGCGTGCGCAAGTCCTCACCCCGGTCCAAGTCGCAACCCCTCGTGGACGTGAAATGTCAGCTGATGGGATAACGACGTAAGGAAAACCAAGATCAATTGTAACCATTTTTACGTTTTGTTTTTATTACGGTGAAGAATAAGCTCCTGCCGTTTTAATTACGTTACGTTACGTTAAAAACGGCGGGGACTTATTTCACAACCCCTCGTGGACGTGAAATGTCAGCTGATGGGATAACGATGTAAGGAAGACTAAGATCAATTGTAATAATTTTTACGTTTTGTTTTTATTACGGTGAAGAATAAGCTCCTGCTGTTTTAATTACGTTACGTTACGTTAAAAACAGCGGGAACTTATTTCGCAACCTATATATTGTAACAATTTTACCTAATATATTGTAGCAATTTTTACGTTTTGTTTCGACGAAAAAATACACTTGGTCCAATAAACATGAACTTATTGTGAGATATTCATAATGCTAACGGAGAGCTTTCACTGCCTCGGCACGCTTTCCTAAGTTTAATAAAAATGATAACGTTTGTCAGAATTGCCGTGTGTTACATTTGACTTCAGACTCCCCCTTTCTTTTCTTCCGATTCATCCTATCTACCTGTAAATCATTTTGGTTAATTATGTACCAAGAATTCTCTTCGACTCTTGACGTCATATGACCGAAATAAGAAATCGACAAGCCTTAAAAATCCCAGAAACGAAATTTTTTCATGAAAAATCTTTTAAACCGCAGCGCTTTTATATGTATATCGTAAAGGCGAAGTGGAATGAATTTCAAAGGCGAAATTTTCGGTACAAAGTTTCTCCAACGAGCCATATTTCACACCTACGTAAGCCTAAGTGCAATTTCTCAAGCCGGTTCAAGTCTCAGCCCTTCTTCGACGTGAAACATCAGCTGATTCGGTATCGCCAGGCTTTCTCTCTTTCCGACCGGTTTCACCCGTTGTTGGCAGAAAATAATTTAAATTAATGGCACGTCCATGTTCTGAACAACTCATCTGAATTATATTGTCTGGTTGAAAGGTTGCCATTGTCCCTCGTAAATTTTCAATGTCTGGTAGCACGGATTTCATGAAATAAAAATACTCGGAAGATTAACAATTTGTGGATAAACAAGTACAATTTTCTTTCCTTCGATCACTTACTATTTTTCCCTGCATTTCGTTTATTTCCTTGTAATTTAATTGTGTAATTTAATATTTTGAAGTCACGTCGGTTTAATTTGCTCACTAGCATGTACTTTGGATCGTTTCTATTGAAATTGAATTGTCCCGCCAGAAGAAGGAAGTAGAGGTACCAGAATGCTAACAGAGAATCAAACAAAAATAGGGAATTGCGTTTTTAACTGGTGGCTACACTGTGCTCGGCATTGAAATCTTCACGGCGTTTGGAGATCGCAAAAGCCACGCTTGGACGTGATTGAAATATTTGGAGGTTAGGAAAAACTACGTTGTTAAAAGTGTTCTGGTTTTATATGTTTTAACCTTCCAAGATGAAAATAAGGAAAAGGGACTCGACGCAAGAATCGGCGCTAAACAAAGCGGTGAAAAATGTCACGGAAATATTGAAGGTTAGTTCTATCTCGTAAAGTAACTTTCGAATGTTTATATCGTTCTTATTATTGATAGTTTAATATACGTTAATTTAGAGAACGGATATATCACTTTTACATCGAGCGATTACCTGTAATTTATAACATCTTTAAATTTCATACGTTTAGAAAAAAGAGGCAGAAAGTAAAGCAAACCAAGCGAAAGAAAGTGAAGTAAATTTGGTGACAGAAAGTAAGATAAACCTAGTGAAAGAGAGTAATGTGAACCTCAAAGCGAAAGGGAAAGGAAAATTTATCAAACCACTAGTAGCTCAAAGAAAACCTACGTTCAAAGCAACCGGCAAAGGTCTTATCTATCTTGGACATATTCCGCATGGTTTCTACGAAGATCAGATGGCCGACTACTTTAAACAATTTGGAGACGTTATACGGGTTCGAGTCTCTAGATCAAAAAAGGTATGCATCTGCTGAGATATCGATATGAGAATGTAAATACATTTCAATTCATGAAATCTTATTTTAATAGACAGGAAAGAGTCGGGGTTATGGCTATGTTGAATTTATTAATGCCGAAGTGGCCAAGATAGCTGCGGAAACTATGAATAATTATTTGATGCATGGAAGGCTTATGAAAGGTTCGTACAAGTATTTAAAGCAAATTTATTAAGTAAATCTTAACGGATGAAAGTTAAGTTTCTATGTCATCCTCTTAAGTAGCTTTTGTAAATTCTTATTACATTTTCAGCGGAATACATTCCACCTGAAAAGCAACACAGAGGACACTTTCGAAGAATGAATTGGAGCGAGACCGATTGTCCTAAACTCTTAAATCGGAAGAATGAATTTGACTTAGCAAATTCAAAAATTGATAAGAACCGTCACGCAAAGACGATGAAAAGGTCTCTTAAGAGACTTTCCACAATCGAGAAGAAACTAAAATCGCGGGGAATTAATCTTAAGTTGAAATTTTCATCCACACCAGACAAATAATAAATTACTAATAAGGTCTAAAAATACTTCCTTTACTTCTCCTTAAGATAAAGCCGTTTCAGCGAAACATACTCATTACTTAAGGCTCTTCATTATAATTACATTGCACTTAATACAATTACTCGTATCTTTTTCTATATATGTTTAATTTACATATTGAAATCAACATTTGACATTAATCAGTGAACGTGCTATTAAGATTTACCTAGGATTAGCACGTTTATAAAAATACTGAATGTTACTTAAAGTACGGTCATTATTTACAATTGTTCTCTGTTCTAATCCGAACTTAACTATTGCAATGAGCTCTTCCGTGTGCATTCAGAAGAACGCTTTTCGTCCTCTTCCACTTCATGCGCCTGTTTTGGAACCATACCTTTACCTAGAATCAAATCAAGCGATGATTAAAATCTTAAAAGACCTACATATATTTCCTACATGTAAAACAATTTACCTGTCGTTCGGTTAAATTCAATGCGACAGCTATTTCGTAACGACGAAGTCGAGTGAGGTAATTACTGTGCGTGAATTCGCATTCTAAATGGCGAACCTGCTGCTTCGTGAATGCAGTTCTTTCTTTACGAGGTTTCTCGCTACTCCCATTTCCCGTTCTCTTCGGCAAATCTAAAGCAAAAGAAAAGAAATGACTTGGAAATATTTCCACGATGTAATATCCATTTATCATAAATTCGGCGTCATGGAATTAATGCGTAGAGTATAATATTTGCCCTACGTGATCGCGAAAGAGATATCATTATTTTATTCCATTAAGTATACAGACATTGTGTAAATATTCTCTTAGCGCGGTGTTTAGTATTCACAAGCAGGAGGCATTACTAAACACGTGTCGCTAAAAAAGAATAAATAGAAATGTAGGAAACAGTCGGTGTTTCAGTAAAGGAAACTAGACTCCGTAGAGATGTAATCGCAGGTTGCGTACTACTTTCTCGGAATGATCTTAAGGGAGATCTTGCCGCGAGACGGTAACTTTTGCGAGATCTCCGACTTTTTGCTCGGTTAGATGAAAATAGCTGCATATTTTATGCGTAACACGATGACGTTCTCGCACGCGCTACCAGCCGTCTACCACACTCAAGATTTGTCTCGACATATGTGCATTCCATATACATATATGCCCGGTCAATGTTCGTGTCAAATTTTATTTTCAATTACGTAACGAATGGCGGTTTTCGTGTTTAGTTAACGAGATTTATTACGTTTTCCTTTCCTTCTCCTATTGCGTAATTTCTAGCCGAATATATAGCAGATGTAGAAGTCTCGACCACGTGCCCTTCTTGCCGGTACTTGTTTTCTCTCTGACTCAGATTTTGACAAGGCACGTGGAACGATGAAAAAACAGAAACTTTATTCCACGACTACACGTGCGAGTTAAAAAAAAAATTGTCTAAATATTTCCCAAGAGGATATAAAAGAATTATATTTGAAATAAATATCTAATGTTCTATCTTAATTGACATTGAATGGAAGAGTGAAAATGTTGAAATGTCAAATTAAATCTACTTGGGCATGCTTCTTACGCAACGACAGCACGTGAAGTATCAGGGAACAATCAACGATAGTTGGATTGTTAGACAAATATTTAGACTGCAGGGGGTCTGGTATAGCCGCATTGGCGACAGTAAAGTCATTAACTTGGGAATTATCAACAAAGCTCACCGCCTGCTCATGGGACAACTTGCATACATGGATGCATCCTTATTCGATGCAGTTACGTGCAGTTTCCAGTAAGCGTTTTATCCCTGCCCTGTCGGCGAGTTATGTGGCATTTTAGAGAAACGTTCCCTGTCGATTGTTACTTTGCTCGTTGAAGGATCCAGAGAAAGAATGCCGCTCGAAATTCATCTATGCATTGGCCTTGAAATTTTTCATTATTTCCGGAAATGCAGCTTACCAATTTCTGACTCTGAGCGGCCCTCGTTCGAGCTCCCTCTCTTTACGCAGCTCGGGTACTCGAAACGATCCTGAGATCGTTGGCTGCTCTCGAACTTGATTTCTATTTTGGAATCCACGCCGGTACTTTGTGGATAAGGGATTTCCCAAGCCCGAAAAACGGCACTCGGGTTGTTTCCGCGTTCTTTCTGCAAGGGAAGATCCTGCGACGAGTCCTTCGAGATAGACTCCGCGTCATCTTTGAAATCCAGAGGCAGATTACCCGGAAATGGCCCACATTGAGGTAACTGTTGCCATCTAAGATAAAGGATAATAATATCTGAGAAAGCGGGAGGAAATAAACGAGCGAGGATGCAAAAGGGGAATGAGCGAGCGGAGAGAAAAAAGGATAAGCCCGCGAAGAATACTCCGAGGGGATTATGCACCGCTCGAATTTCACTCATCAAAGGCAATTTTCATACGATCTTATCACTCGGGATCGACAGGGAGGATGCACACCCCGCCATGAAAAGAGCTCCCATAACGATTACAATTAATGCAAATTCAATATCCACCGGTCGAGAGGTGATTTTCCGATAAGCCAGCTCTACCCTTTAATGCACGTGCGTGCAGTTTGTATGCGGTATGTCGTCTTCGTATGCAAATTCCCAGAGAAATTGCTGCGCTCCGGGAGACCCGGAGAAAATCTCTCTCCCTCTCTGGAGATTGATCATTGAATTTCATTAATGATAGCCACGGGTGCTTCGGTATTACCTGCAGAGGTGGTAATTCTGATTCGCGTCCGCACTGTCAATGGAATTGCTCGTGCACTGGGATACCAACTGCTGACCTATTTCGAGGGGCGAATTGCTTTCGGAAACTGCACCGATTTCTGACGATACGTCCCAGGGCCATCGATAATTCCACGTCGTTTCGCAATTCTGGCCGAATCTGCCGTTTTGCATGTCCATGGTGGCGGCAGGTGGGGTCGGAGGTGTCGGTGGCAATGCAAACGTCTCTTCCGACCACCTTTGTCTTGACGAATTGTGCCCCTGCCAGGAATCCATGTCTGCACAAAAAATCACAGCCCTGTTGAAGATCCAAACTGCCTCTCCATATCATCCAGTAATATCTATAACTAACACTATATAATGTTACTAATTTCAATATGAACGTCAAATCAATTGTCGCTAATCTCTGTACCTTTCGCAACGAGATTTCAGACATTCTCGCTTCCCCTGAAACAAGGTGTCACCTACTCTTTCGTGTACAAATCAATTTGTTAGATTAAAAAATTAATCGGGTTTTTGTTTCATTTTATTAAACCATGCTCAGTTAAACCAAGCACTACGTAATATTACTAATTTCAATATAAACGTTGAATCAGTTGTCGCTAAATTCTCAGCTTCGAGATTTTAGACAAACTTTCGCTTTCCTTGGAACGAAATGTCATCTACTCTTTCGTGTACGAATTAATTTGTTAGATTGAAAAATTAATCATGTTCTTTTATTACATTTTATTAAACCATGCTCACCGTTTTTCGAACGTGACAAAATCACTGTTTCGTTGAACTATATGTGACGAACGGCATTCGAAGGGAGGACAAAGGGAATAAAAAGTCTAATCGTGGTGCTCTTTGAACTCACGAGATTTACGGCCCGGAAACACTTTTCACCGCGACGCGCAATCGCCAAAATTGATCATACGCGGTGAAAAATCGATCGAGATGAAATAACTGCCGTGCTATATCTCCCGGCACTAACGGAGAAGTGTCAAACGAGCACATGTGAGGTCAGTATGTAAGACGTAAGTAAAGCCAAGGGGAAGAGACGATAGGGTGGGTGAGAAGAGGAGGAGTAGGGCACCGAGAACATGCTGAAGTCTTCTGACCAAGCTGGAATTCTTTTTCAGCCAATAGAGCCATCTCTTTTGACTTGACTTAGGAAGAAACATCACCAATTACAGCCAAGGAGGCGGGCCCCGAATTTTCCCCCCACAAAAATGGCTGGTCCGAAAAATTCAGGAAATTCTGGAACTTAAAGCGAGAATTATTTAACGGGCGACACATCGTGCAACTCCACTTAGATTGCCTAAAGAAACTCGGTCTAGCATTCAATGAGATCATACAATTTATGTGCAATTTTTAAATTCCCATTTTTTTTTTATATCAGTGGAAACACGATTTGATAGCTAGAGCAAACTTACGTCGAATCGAGAATGATTTTCCCTCCTATCTTGTATTTTTCTTTTTTATAATAAAAGGAAAGAACGCTGCGAATTTCAATATCAATCGAGGGATGGATAGGCCCGATTTCTCTCCGTCAATCTTTCGATGGTGATCGATTTTTTGGCTTGATATTCGCGATATCGGGAGGCAAGACCGATGCAGTGTAGTAGTTTAAGGTCAACCCAAAATCGATGGGGCCCCATTAATCACACGCCTTCAAAGCGGCCGGGAGCCGCAAAAAGAATGCCTGAAAGAGGTGCACCTTAGTGAATGGACGGACGTATCGGTTATCCCGGTGCTCGCAGAGCCGGAGGTCGATTTTTCAAAAGCGCCGACCAAATTCCTGAAGGACTGTCCCCGCTGTAATCTGAGAGTAACTTCCGAGTGCGGTGCGGATTTTGGGACAGGACGCATTAGGAGGGTCGCGCGTGTGGGACCCCCCATCGATGCGAAAACCACCGGACTTCCGTGGGGCCACTTTCCAAATTTGAGGGATCGACTTTTCCCCTAGGCCGACGTTAGGCCATACATTACCTCCCTACTTCTGGGTGGATTCACCGGGACCACGTCCAAACAGACAACGATTAATATGAAAGTGCCGAGTGAAGCGAGTCACTCAAAAATTGGCATGAAACGACGGGAAGCACTTTTATCGAGTCGGTCACTGTATCGAAAAAGTCCAAAGTTACTCAGAATTTTCGGGAAAAAAATGCCGTGGAATAGAAAGGACAGCCAGGAAGATAACGAGGTTCTTAACGAAGTGGAGGGTTGTCGAGTTGCAAACTCAATGAGTAATACAAATGGATAGATTTAATCCAGTCGTTAAAAAATTGGTCATTTTATACAGTCGACGGAAAGTGATTTTATCGAGCCGTAGCTATCACTGCGTCGATAAAGTCATAAGTTAATCCAAAGTTTTGTAAGAAACTCAGAGAGGGGTGATTGTTAAATTACCCATTCGAAAGGGGTAGATTCTCCTCTTTGTGCTGTAATTTCTCTATTAGCAACAGGATGGATTTAACCGAGACATTAAAAAACTGGAAATTTTATGAAGTCAACGGAAAGTGTTTTCATCGAGCCGTAGCCATCACTGCGTCGATAAAGTCATAAGTTAATCCGAAGTTTTGTAAGAAACGCAGAGAGGGATAAAGAAAGGGAGGCCAGCTAAGAAAACAGCTCGGCTCATGGCGGGGTGGGTGGTTGTCAAGTTGCACGTTCCAAAGGGGGCAGGGCCTCCTCTCGGGGCTCGTATTCCCCTATTAATCACGCGTGCTGTTTAGTTTCCCTCTCCGTCCCATTTGCACCCTCCTCGTACGTGCAAACACCCCTCGCCATCGCTCCGTCTTCTCGGCAGGAAACGGAATTCCCGCCACGAAATTCGACAGCCCGAGATGGTGCCAGGCTGTCTGGACGAAATAACTTTCCAAGCCCTCCTTTTTCGCGGCTTTTCCTTGGGAAATGCTCCCTGAAACTTCCCTTCCTGTGACGCCCACTCTTTCCCGCGTTCTCCACTTTCCGCCGAGCTCGATGACCCACCTCGGTTCGTCCATTCCAGGACCGTGAAATTATTTCCAAAAATGACATATCACTAGAAATACAGACAATCCACCCCCAAGAAATTGTAATTCTTCGGAAACTTCCTTCAAACTGGGAAATAAGAGGCATCGTTACATCTTGTTCTCGGCCGTCCAGAGAACACTGGCTGGAGGCGAACTTTATATTTAGTTTGAATTTCTTTTTTCTGTTCTTTTTTTTTATTTATGCCCTACTTCAGCCGTCAATTGCGGCGGATCCGCATTTCCACGTGACAACGATCACAGAGTACCCGGAAATAGACGGTATCTCTTGGATGGGGTACAATTTCTCCCTCCAGGATGAATCTATTAAATTGAAAGAGATACCGAGACATATCCGACATTGCCTCCCCTGATCTCCCCTGAGCTGTGCATTTATAATAAATGCCAAACACGAGGGCCACTCGAGAATGATCTGCGGACTACAAGTGGTCGGATATTTTTGGTTATCGTTTCGTGTCGAATACGTTTTACGATCGCATCAAGGCGGAGGGTTCCAGTCGTTCTTAAAACGCGCCGAAGACATCCTGTGCTCGTCGGGACTATTAATTAAATCAATTAGTTAAATCAGGGGGCAATCGGGAGATGTCCAACCGCAGCGTACGCACAGGTAACTCTATCCACAACCGTCCTGTCGAAATCGTATATTAAAATTTCTTTCGGTGGTATTAAGAGAATTCCGATTTCCAACTCCGAGTTTTCGAGGTGAGATATAAAAATGTAGAGATAAGTAATTATCACAGGGTTGGCCGAAGTGACCGAACAGGCTTATTCTCGACGCCATGGGATCGAAGAACAAAGTTCTTGTTGGAGAATCAGACCCAGAGTTGTCGTCATGACTGTCGCTTGTTTAGTAATCGCATCCCTTATTGCTTACTGGTTTGTCAAATCTATCTTGGAAAACTATAACAAAAAATCGATGGAACGACTATCGGCGGAATTTGACAAGGGACGATTTAACGAGGCTTACGAAAAACTGAGCACCGATATCGTTCCTTTAGAATATACGTAAGTTGCGTAATTATCAGACCTGATGTTTTTTTTTTTTGACAAGCTGCAGGGTCTAATTCTCGAGAAAAAAATATAATTTCGAAATTATTATAGCTTGAATATCTTGCCAATTATGGAAGAAGGGAATTTCACGACGATCGGGGATGTGCAAATCCATTTGTCATGTAAAATCCCGACGAGACATTTTCGCCTCCACTCGCACGGCTTGGATTTGAGAAATATCAGTCTCAAGGAATATTATACGTCGAAAAGCTTCAATTTAATTAATCGATTCTTCCCCAGCGGGGAAGATTTTATCGACATAGTTTCAAGGGAAATCTTACTCCCAAGTGAAACCTACTTGCTTCGTATCCACTTCTATGGGGATTTATCAAGCAGCCCCGAAGGACTCTTTAGAAGTAATTACAAGGATGATCGAACCAATGAAACCAGGTGCTCATTAAAAATATTTCTATTAAGTGCGAAAATTAATGTTTTATTAACCTGTTATATTCGAAATCACTTTTTTCTTCAGGTGGATAACCGTGTCAAATTTCTCCCCAATTTTCGCCAGGAGAGCATTTCCCTGTTTTGATGAACCCTGGATTAAAACGCCATTCAGAATTTCCATTGGGCGGAAGTTCAACATGCGATCGCACTCTAATGCGGAACGCCTTATCGTAGAGGAGGTGTTAGTGTGAATAGTTTATAAAAAAATTCAATTACATTAGAGGCTCCATTTACAGCTAAGCTGACAAAAGTATGTACTTCGTGAAGAGTGGTACTATTTATGATATTAACGTTTTAGATATGGAATGTCTGGCTACGTATGGGACCGCTATAAAAAGACAGTACCGATGCCAACTTATTTAGTGGCACTGATGGTTACCGACTTTTCCGGTTATTCCATCACCACTATGGATCGGCCAAGTCATACGATTTACTCTAGAAAAGAGGTGCAACAAAGCACTGCATACGTGGCATCCATTATTCCAAAACTCCTGCGACTCATGCAAAATCTTACCGGGTTCTACTATGAGTTGGACAAGTTAGATGTAATTTTCGTTCCCCAACTATCTTACTCTGCAATGGAAAATTGGGGCTTAATCACATTTCGGTAGATAAGTAAAAGATATACTTGTGTCATGTTTCAGTAATGAACTATTAAAAGCTCGCTTCTTCGGCAGACCTTTTAAATCGGTATTGAAAAATGTTTGGATTTAAGTGTCGTATAATATTAAAAAAAAAATAAAAATACTGTCATTCATTTATTATGTATTCACGTAGGGAGGATTTCGTTCTCTTGAACGATGAAACGTCAGTGGCCGAACCGAAAATGATTTCGGCTTATATAGTTGCCCACGAAGTAGCTCATCAATGGTTTGGAAATTTGGTCACGCCAAAATGGTGGTCCGACGTTTGGCTGAAAGAAGGCTTTGCTTCTTTCCTGGCATACGTGACAGTAAATGCAGTGAGTAATAAATCGTCGCCTTTTAAAAGATTACCGGATTAACGCAATAATGGAAGGTCTGAGTTTCGTGGATTTATCTTGATGGATTAATTTTGACAATTGCGAAATAAGTCGCCTATGGATTACTATAAAATGCATATCAATGTTTAAGGCATTTCTATGTCTACGTTCGTTCTGAAATTACTTATTACCTTTCTTTTGCATAATACAGTTAAATCGTAATTGGACGAAGGATGAATGGTACTGTTACGAGTGCCACGAGATGCTCACATACGATGCGAGCGCAATTTCCCATCCATTACACATAACTCTGAACACGACCAACCAGATTACGAATATTTTCGATAAAACCTCCTACTTGAAGGGGAATTGCCTCACGAACATGATTTACCATTTCCTCGGGAAGGCAACATTTCTTTCCGCGATACGACGATATCTGAGAACCTACAGCTATAGAAGCGCCGACCAATTCGATCTCTGGGAGACGTTTCAGGAGGAAATCAATTTACGAAATTCCCTTCCAAAAGATCTCGCCATGAAGGAGATCATGATCACCTGGACGGATCAGCCCGGATTTCCGCTGGTCGAAGTCAAAAGAGATCGTACTACAGGCACCGTTCTGTTATCACAGGTATGACAAAGTCCCCTCTGACGAAGTCGCGTCTCCGCAATTATGCGCAATTTCTTCTACAGAGGCGATTTTTCAAAAATGGATTAAAAGACGACCCCTCGTTGTGGATTATTCCGTTGACGTGGACGACAGGAAACAGCTCGAATTTTCATGACACCACTGCTAAATGTTGGTTATCAGGCAGAACCATGGAACTTAATGACCCTGATCTTAATCGAGCGGTTTTAGGAAACCAGTGGATTTTTTTCAACATCAATCGAGCTGGTAAAAGCCGGTGCTTGGATGATTTCACCCGAATGTATAAATTATAATAATTGTAAAATATCTTTAGGACTCTACCGTGTTAACTACGATGACGGAAATTGGAATCTCCTGACAAACTCCTTCGGAGAATTATCACCGGTGTCGAGAGCAAAATTACTGAGCGATGCTACAGAGCTCGCCGAAGCGAACGTGTTAAATTACACAATTTTCTGGAGCATCCTAGGGAAATTGGAACACGAAACCGACCGGATAGTATGGAGAATCGCGGTGAAGATTTTGAAGCCTATCGAAGAAAAATTGCAGGGCGTGACTTTATTTAAGGTACACTCGTAGAAGCGGTAACTCGGCTTTCGAGACGAGTAATTAATCGACCACGTGTACCCTGCTTCACGTTGGTCGAAATTAAACAAGATTTTTAATAATCTAGATTTATTAGATCAGAATAATTAATACAGCCAAAGAGTGATCTACGCGTATGAACGATGTTAACGTAGGTCGACGACGTTTGTTGCAGCACGCGATGTGCAAATTACTGGGCAAAGTGTACGAGGTTGTCGCGGATATCCCGGAATCTCGTCAGCAAGATTTGCAAACGCAATTTCGCGACGATATGTTGACGCTGTCATGTTCGATGAATCACAGAGCTTGTGTGCGCAAAGCTCGCGAAGTTGTCCTACAGTGGTTGCACGAGGAACCCTCAAACAGGTACGTAATTGTAGAGGAATAATTTCGGGCTAGGTACACACGGAATGTTCTTGAACCGAAGTTCAAGAAGCTTTTGTGGGAAGCTACTTGCACCAAATGAAAGGATGATTAAAAAAATGGAAATGTCATTTTAGAGTGCCTCTTCTGCTTCGGTCGTGGGCACTTTGCCCCTTCGCGAAAACCGCTGATAATTCCGAGTGGCAAATGCTGCTCGATATATTTAAAGAGCAACGTGACAAACAGTCAACTCTTTATTCGGAAGCAGGTACAATTGCTTTCGCCTTGGGATGCCATCGCAATGCCACCATTTTGAAAAGGTACCGAAAATGGTTTCAAGTTCACCTGTTACCGTGTACATGCAATTCTTAACACGACACCTGCTCAGGTAACGAAATATTAAATGCAAGGAAGTTTACATGATCAAGAGAAATTAATATTAATATGAACGTGTATGCTTTTTATGCCTCGTTCGTTATCTCAACGAAGAAGAGCAATCTGAGAAAACGAATCGAGCGATGCAAGGTCGCTCGTAGACCGTGTTAATTAATTCATTAAAATAGCAATGGTGCAGTTATCTGTCCACTAGGATATCGATGTTGCCGTGATAGAGCCTTCGGGGCTGGCAAAACTAGTCCTTTTTGGGTCCCTCGTGGTAAAAGGAGCAGACCAAAATCTGAAACCCCTTTCGCGCCCTGTCATAGGATAAATGAAATAGAGCTCTGGCTGACAAGCAATTAAACGAAGTAAGGATTCGGTCATTTCTTTTTTACGTTTCGGCCTTTTTACATACGTGGACCATTTCTCGTGACGTCGGATGGCCCCTAAGTTTCATGGTGGTCTGCCTAAATTATTTATCCATTGACCGACTCTAGTCCACGAGTCATAAATTTTAAGTATCTCGTAACACCTTCATTAACAGAATCCTGCAGGGTCCTTGAAATATTAACAAGACATCCTAAAATTTCGTTCAATTCCAAAGTACTAGTTATATTTACGCACGTCATATTTCTTTTAACCTTTGCAGCTTCCTGCAAATGGTATTTCAGGAATACAAATCATATCTAATTCCCGTGCTATCGTCAATTGCAAGTAATCAAAACGGCCTGGAGGTTGCAAAAGACTTTTTGGAGGGCCACTTGGAAGAGATCTTGTCATCGTAAGTCATCTCTCGAAAGTAATCATTTTCTCTCGCACACGTGTTCCGGTGGCGTCAGAAATTGAACAACACTTGTAACTTCCAGGGTTAACTCGTATAATACATTGCAAGCAGTCGCTTCAGCCTGGAGTACAAAAGAAAGCCTAAACTGGGTATGTAAATTCGTGCAAATTAATATTCGCGTTAGGTCTCGTTTGATGTCGCGCCAACCGGTGGAACGGCGGTCGAATAAGTTGGCAGCGGTAAGAAAAAAAGGGGGGAAAAAAAGGAAAGAAAATCGAGAAAAAAGAAAGACCCAGCAAAAAGAGCCCGAGATGGAATATTGTTGGCACAAAGTAACCGGCCCGACGTCTTCTTCCAGTTTGTACGTCTTAAACGATTACGCGCAGTACAAGACGAGTCACTCGACCGAGTGATCCATCAAGTCGAACGCAACGTCGATTGGACTAACAAGTACAAGGATCAGGTACGGTAAATCATTAACAACCCCCCAGGAGATTTCGTAAAGCCCAGCGACGATCGCGACAAATCGCCTAGATCCATTAGCCCTATCAGTACGAAGGAAACGATAATCAAACAACGCAGCATCCTTGCACTCCGAGTATCCCATCTTGCCCAAGCATTCACATCGAGTCCACATCGAGCACGAAATGGCGCCAAATGTTTCTCTCTTTTCAGATATTTCAGTCATTGAGGCGAATCGCCGGGATCACTTCGGACAAGCCCGAGACCATCGGGGAAAGAAGAAGCAGGAAGAGTATCTAGACCAACGAATTAAGAAGAGATGAAAAGTCTCCTGGCGAGGTCTCCATCAGCGTTTCCGCGTGTCAAGAGACCTCGCCATCGAGACAAATCGGCAGACACAGATGGCGGCGAACAACACCGGCGATTCTTCGGCCGGATAAGAGGCGAACGGGGTAAAAAACGAGGAGCGATAACGACGTGCCGGATAAGTGGAATAACGAGGTCCGAATACGAGGGGAAAAAGAAACGGAGAGAAGGACCGGCTACATTGTGTGAATTGGGGCCTTAAGGCCGCCGCTAAATGGGATGCTGGACCGGCACTTTCGTGTGCCTCCCGTGCCGTGCCGGTGTGGCTCGCATAATGAGCGTGTGTTTCGTGTGGCCAGGAATGTTGCTAAGTAAGGGATTGATTCACGGGCAGTTATAATGCCGCCAAACCGAAGCCCTAATAGATTCAGGTCAACGCCACGACCGTTCCTCGAAGTCGTTTATTACGAGAGGGAAGGGAGCGTTTCGTTGCAGCGCCCCTTTGTGGTGTCGAGAGATTTTCGAGCGGACTCGGCGAGGACCGGCGAATGCACTTTTTAGCCCTTAGCGTACCTACGATCCGAACCAGTGCCTCCCACGACGTACCGGGGACGATTCTTCAATGTCACTTCTGGGCCTGGGCCCCCTTTAATAGATGGCCCGCGTGCGTCATTTAATCGAGATTGCATGGGAACTAGAAATAAAATCTTAAGTAGCTCCGCCGTTTTTTACTACATCATGGGGACGGACCGAAAGATCAATCGACGATGTTCGGGTAAACGACAGTGCCTCCTACTTGCGCGCAATTGGCAGGAATTCTGAGTACGTTCACCTTCCTCCCAAAAAAGTGGCGTTTTGGACGGTGGTCACAAACACGGGATATTTTTCTAAATCTCTAGAAATTAATATACGGGGGATATACTAGCAATCTTGGCTGATCCTTGGTTCCTAGATCAGATGTAAATTTTAATGATGGTACATAGAGGGACGTGAGATTCTTCCGCGGAAATGTAAGGAGTGCACCTAGTTTTGGCTTTTGGTGGCATGACTCTTTGATCCCTGCCATGGGAAGGTGGGGAGGAAGGTCATTGGACGGAAATGGAGACCCTGCGATAAAAGGTCTCGGGTTAGGAAAATATTTCGAGAAACGGAGGGTCGGGGGGATTTTACGTCGCCGGGGAGAGATCGTTAGAGGGAGGTCAAAGAAACGCATTCGGGCACGCAGGAGGGCGAGCGGGCAAGAGTCGGCGAGTTCCCGGTCAGGTGACTCCTTTCCCGGTGGCTCGACCCTTCCTGATGTTAATGATTCGGTCATTGCAACGGGTAGCAGCCTGGTGGTGGAAACGAATGGTGTGGGCTCGGAGTAGGAGAAGTGCTGGGGCAACCAGGCGAGGATCGGCTGCTCAGGAAAGTGAGCCCGATCCCAGTTTGAACGCTCACCTCCATAGGTGCTTGCCTACCGCGAGCCGGTCGACCGATCGATCGACTCGACTCTCATCGGGATTAACGAGCCGCCCTGGGCCGCACCTAGCCACCTAAAGTCACTTATTGCATTAACCATTAACAAAAGTGCCGCTCATGTTTCTAATCTGGGGGTTGTCGCTGCTACACACCCCGTGCGCCTCCACCACCACCGGCTACCAGCCTCCGGGCTCCGTCAAAAGTACGTAGGTCTACTCGTCGAACACCGATCGTCCTGAAACCGCAGAATTCGAGCCAATTAACGATCCAACGAGAAATCGATACGACGGGTCGTTCGAGGCAGAAGGAGCATCCGAGCAAGTGCACGCATGAACGGTTCGTGGTGGTTCCCGGAGTATTTCGGACAATGACAGCCTGCAGGGGGGTGGAGGTGTTGAGTTTCGAGATTTCCCCCTTTCTCCCTCTACCTGGGACCCACCAGATAGGCAAACTTGGATGGGAAAGTGCAAGAAGTGCCTAGTGCTGATGGTACTCAGGGAAGGGATGCTGGTCCCTAGGAACCACGGACGAACACCTAGTTTCCGGTGTTTCCGGTGTTCCCAGGCATTGCGAAGGAGGGACTTAACTCTTCCAACCCTCTCTCTCTTTCTCTTTCTCTCTCTCTCTTTCTCTCTGTAAAATCCTGGACCCCTGGATCCAGGAACTAGACGAGCCAAGAAAAAGGATTTCCTTTGATCGGGGTCGAACGTCCAGCCCAAAACGCATAGTCCTCGCTCGCCACGTCGTGGGGGAATCGCGAGGTGGAATCGTCGCAAGAAGGGTCGAAGGATGGTTTCTCGGGTATCTAGCCGCGAGAGAAACGTATCGAGCGTCGTTCCTTCTTTCTCTCTCCCCGTCGATGCTCGAGGCATCGGGTCCGGGAGGCGCGAAAAAGGACGGTCGGGCTCCGGGTTTCCGTTCCTCGCTCGGGTGGCGATCGGTAATTCGAGATGAGATCGCCGGGAAGGTGTGGTCCGGCCAAGTAATCGCGCGGGATCGTCGAAACAAAGACTTGCCGGGAAAAAGTCACGCACGGGGCGAATGGGCAACGCGGTTCCGAGGAGTTCCGAGAGAGAAAGAGACGTCGCGTCAGGTTTTAACGAGTGGTAGGTATAAACAGCACGTGTTTCGACTCGGCGTATCGAGTTTCGCGCCGAACGTGGCTCGGTGAGAGAGCGTGAGTAATGCAACGCGAAATCTATCGCGGGTAAGAGGACGGAGAAGCTCGCCGATCGATCGTCACGCCGAGCTTCGGGTGGCGCCGGACGAGTCCGGAACTTCTGGCAGAATTATCACCCAAGAGGGGCTCTTCGGAGACCCCATTGCGCCGACTCGCGAGCGATTTCGCCTTTCCATCCCGCTGGGAATCTTGTGTTTGCTTGTCTTTCCTGGTCGAAGGAGGCGAAGGAAGATCCCGACTCGGCGATTGGCCAGGGTCTGAGCGTTTGCTTATTTGTTCGACGTTGAAACCCTCTCGACTTTTCTAAGTCGACTTTGCGTTTCGGACGTGGTTGATCACCCGGTCGGGAATTGGGCGGCTAGGTGGACCGTCAATTTCTTCGACGTTTGACGATTCTCTCGCGATCTAAGAGCTTCTTTGTTTATTCTTATCGGTGTAGAATGGTGGCCCTGGTGGTTGCTACTTCCGGGCTGCTTGGCGTCCTGGACGAGGTACGTCGAAGAGTACGACTCCATGAGGGTCGCCAGATGCGACGCAAGATGCGGCGAAAATCATCCAGACGAGGTAAGTCCCCGCGAGAGGATGTACTTAAAAACGAGAGAGAGGGAATAACGTTATCTACAGCTACTCGACACTCACCAGGAAGCCCGTGTCGCGCTTCTGATCCGACAGCGAACACTCGTGCCGACTTTGAGATTACATCCCCCTGGATGAAAGACGGAATGATATAAGCCGTTTTAAGCGGAGGAGAGACCGAATATCTGTTCGGGGTAATTAAAGGACTTTTAGGGATCGTTAGTCCCGTAGCGGGATGATCCGGCAATTGTTCTGGTATCCTCGATTTTTTTCTCATTTTTTTCGAGCCTCTCGAAGATGGGCTTCCACGGTGAAATCGATTATCCGGAATTTAGCGAGCACGAGGGCTGGACATCGCCGACAGGGTCGAGCAGCAACTTCGAAAGCCCCGGCCAGGAAAATAACACCGAGTTAGCCTCTGGCCTCTACTGGCACGTGGCAATAAATTCCCGAAGTAATAGCCAATAAACGGTAGCCCGGCAGAGCGATATTTACAAGTAACCGGGCAATCCAGGGCCCTACAGTTAAAGGCGAATGGGCTGATCTTTCCACCGGGATTTTTGCGGCCGCTCGGACTTCATCGAACCGAATCGATGGATTCATGGACCTTAGGCCGAATAACTCGGAGCTGATCGGCGCAGCATCGGTCACGGGTCCATACTACCGGGCTCCTCTTAAGGTCCTTTCTAGGGGGCGAAGTTAGTCCGATAGTCCTGGAAGATTCTTCTTGGTTCAGAAATCAGAAAGTTCCATCCAGGGATCAGGAAGCTCCTCCAAATCCAGAAACATACTCGAAGAGTCGCGTGATAAGATACGATGCATCAGGCACGATAATTCCCGCATCTTTGCGGGAAAAATTAATGGAACGGATCGATTGAAAGGAATGGGAACTTTCTCTGAAACGTCCTTTTTAGGGGTGCTTTTAGAGGAACGTTTTCTGAAAAGATCTCGCTTAAAGGTGATTTTCTCGATGAACGTTTTCTGAAAAGATCTTTTTTTAGAGCCGCTCCGTCGAAACGAGGGATCGATCTCGGAGCTCAGCTCGAGGTCACCGGATCCAGTCGCGAAGATGTTGCAGCTTCCTTGCCGGAGAGATATGATGGGGTCCTCGGAACCGGCTTGTACAAAGAGGTTCCAGGGTAAAAAAGGTCCGCATTATTGGATGATATTATGCAAATCTGAGCGGGGAATCGAGCGATTTAAATCCCGGTACAGTTAAAGGGGAATGGAAACATCTTCCGACATTACGAGGATTTTTACGGTCAGACGTGCACGCTTCAACGAGGATCGATGGATTATCGGGCCAGAGAAGAAAAACAAATATCTCGAAGATGCATCCTCCGCGAATGGTACGATTTTGGTCTTCTTCCTGCCAAACTAGTTATGGTCCTTCAGAAAGCAAAAAACTTCATCTTCAAGGCCTTTCCCATTTTTTCCTAAAATCTACGAAATTGTTACTTGCTCGTCGTCATGCACGTGGTCATTGCGATAATGCCCGCAATTGGCATTACATATGACAAGTTCTAAAACCCAATTTCTGTGCAATGCTGCATTCCGGAATGGGTGAATAAATCACTGCGGCAGGATTAACGAGTTTCAGGGATTTACTTTCCCGATCCGAGGAATTCCATCTTCTGGGATCTCGCCTTCCAGATGTGTAGTTTTATTCACCGTCTTCGCAGAATATTCGCGAATAGGAGACTTTTGCAACAAAGAAGTGTCCTCGTACTAATTAAATGGTCTGCCGAGAAATCGATCTAGTTCGGTCCAACGGAATTGACGATTTAGTCCTGGAGGGGCCATAAGAGTGTCTGAATAGCAAAGGGATTTACTTCTACGCCGGAAGTAGTAAAGGGTGTATCGAACTCTCGAAGACCTTGATACATCTTCCACATCCACCAGGTTGGATCTCCCTTCTGCTCCGAAAGACACAAGGCCACTCGATTGTCCTCGTGCTCCAAGACTGGCGGAAAAAAAAAAACCGGAGTGCGAGTCCTTTCTCTCTAATCCCATCCTACAATTCTGCCGGTCTAGTTCCAGCTCCTAGAAAGAGCTTGAAGACCAATGATACTTCCCTAGGTCTTATCAATCAGCCCCCATGAGGTCTGAAAAGAAAAGGCCACGCGATCTTCGAGGGTCTTGATCCTTCAAGACCCTCGGAACAAGAGCAAGCCCTTTCTCTCTAGTTCTATCCTACGGTTCTGCCGAACTAGTCCTGGCTCCTAGAAAGACCCTAATGGACCGATATCCCTTATTCCATGCCCATCGGGTTCGGCTCCCTTGGGACTCTCAAAGGCTTGTGCCTTTGGCCTTGTGGCCGTGGCATCGCTTGGCGCCCTTAGAGACTCTCTCCTCGCGAATTCGCACAAAGGGTTCGGTAATCGGATCCGTGATGCCGATCTCCTCGACCGATCTGACCCTCCCGCGGGTTCGTTCCCTCGTATCGAGGGATCGAAAGTCGCAGGATCCCCCTGCGAACCCGTTTGGCCTGATCGGGATGGCCGGCCCGGCCGGGATTTCGGCAACAATATGATCGGTTCTTGCAACGCGGGCTTCATTAACTGGTCAACGGCCCGGCAATCGCGGGCTCCGTAGCCGCATGCTTCTGCTTTGCTTATAAAAAGTAGGCCAATAAGTAAGCGAACCAGTTTCTTCGCCCGTTCGAATGATATATGCGCTCCGACCGGGACGCGAATGCCGCCGGTCGAAGGAACGCGGGAACCGCGACTAAGGCCGGACCCGCAACCGGCGACGACGAGCGACTATGGGAACCAGCTTAAGGACCATTAAGGCGGTTCCTGGACGAGCAGCGAGCCACCTGGGTCTTCTAGGCACCGTCGAGATAGCGACGAAAACGGCGCTTGGCCCCAAGGGTAGCCACAACACGTGGAAACTGGGGCTGGAGCTGGATTAAGGACGTTGGAACCTCAAAGAGGGCCAGCTGATGCTGCATCCTGGTACCGTGACCTAGTGGTCTCTTCGTTACCCAGGCACTCCAGCTAACCATAACAGGACACGTCTTTGGATTAATGGGAATTACGTTACAAGTAAAAGTATACGTGGGATTCAACGCAAAGAGAAAGCCCGCTCCTCACTTAGGACCACTTCTTCCGCCAATCGCGAAGTGGACGTCAGAAGTTACACGATGGCGTCACTTTTGACACCTCCGGTCGATATTCCCCAACTTCCTTGCCACGTTTTCCTGGCACGAGGTCGGAACTCGAGTTCAGGCTGCATGGAACGTCCAGCTACGGTGATCCATTGTTCTAGGGTATCCCGATGATTTTTATAATAGAGGTTCTTTAGTTGTCATTGATTGTCGTTTTTATGTTTGAGGGAACTTGGGGAGGAGCCAGGGCTACCCACTGTGGGGGGCTTATCGACACCCTGGGTTCTCTTTGGTACCTGGTCCTCCTGTCGTTGGTGGCCGTTTGGTCTCCTGTTGGACTCCTCCAGGGTTCCCTGGCCTCATTCCTTTCTTCCGACGTGTTTCAGTGCATGGAGAGCTGCCTGTCGGCGAATTACACGAAGCCGGGATACTGTCCATCGAGTCGGTCCATGTCGGCGTTCGAGGCGGCCTGCCTGGTGGCCTGCGAGGGAGACTCCAAGTGCCCGGACCTGGCTAAGTGCTGCCCCCACGAGTGCGGGATCACCTGCATGCATCCTACCGGTTTGGACGAGAGGACCGGTGAGAGAGAGAAAGACCGTTAAAGGAGGCTTAACGACCGCGAACCCCGACGAACCCCGGCAAATCACTCCCGCGGGACCGAGCGCTACCCATAACCGTCAACCAATATGAATCTTTACGACGCTGAGATGATCGGGTATAAGGAATACAGATTATACCTTAACAAGTTCGACGAAAGGACGTAATGCCCGCGACCGGGTTGCGCCCGAGAGAGGACCGCTCGCGAAGTCATCCTCTGGGACGAGATGACGAATCCAGAGGAGGCTGAGCGGATGGTCCCCCGAAGGCTGGGACCCACGTCCTGGGAGTGGGTCTTGAGTTTCACGGGAATGGGACGCGAGATTCTTTTATGTTAGTTGAGGGTGAATGAACGCTGGGAGCACCGACTTCGATATTGGGGTTGCGTTGGGAAGTGGACTCGGGATCAGCTCCTAAGTTGGTGTTGGGGTCCCAGCGGTACATCCTAATCCACGGATTAGTGTTTGGAAGGTTTCGTGGATGGGTTATTGTAGTTAGGAATTAAAAAGTAGGAAGCAGAGCAGTTGGAAGCGGACCTGGAGGAAAAATTGCTGAACCTCTTGTAGATCTACCTCCCGTGCCCGAGACCATCCAAATTCGCCAGCAGACGACGAACCTGGTGATGCTAAACTGGCAGGCACCCCCGCACCCCAGTAACATCTCCGTCAGGTATCTGGTAGAGGAAAGGCATCTCCTGGGGCCGAGGTACCTGGAATCTAGACTGAGTTCCTGGTCGGTGAGGCACGTGTCCACCAAACCCCACGCCTCTCTTCGTGGAGGTCTTAAGACGGGACATTGGTACCAGTTTCGCGTGGCCGCCATCAACGAAAATGGATCACGCGGATATTCGCGACCCTCTCGACCCTTCAAGACAAAAGGTAAGCATCGACCTCTCCCTGCTGTCCTTTATTCCTGTCCTGAGATCTTGAAGAGAAGAATCAGGCAACGAGGACGAATTAAGGATGAAGATTCACTCGAGGCACTCGGGATCGGATTCATTCGAGAATGTTTACATCGTACTGATCCTAAAACTAATTATGTGTAGTCGTTAAATAAGTGTTTATTAAGAGTGACCTCTTAATGATTCGTCTACGAATTCGTAGGGAATTAAATTAAATGGAAAATAGGAGTTATTCCTGTCAGAATAGACGCATTCAGGGGTGAAGATGGAAACGACGCTCGAATGAGATTTCAATTGTTGCGAGTACTTTAAGGTTTCCGTACGTACTTTTAAAGAGCAAGAACTTCTGGTAGAACCCAATGTTTAGTGCCGATAAAGGCATGCCCAAAGTAAACCGTGTACAATTAACAACCCTAAATGTTCCTTCATTCCTAAATGCCGGACTGTCGGCGGGGCCATTGTGTTGGCAAACAGTTTAATTGCGAAAGTCCCTCGAGTGGATGGTCCACGTCGAGGGTGAGCACTCGGTGTGAAGTGGCAGGCGATCTTGCTCGGAATTCGAAAAGATCGCGGGATCGCAAACACGCAAATCTGCAAATATGCCCTACGCTTGTACGGGGCGGGCTAATGTTGTTTGTTCGCGGATGAACGCGAAAACGCAAACTGGCCTCGAAGAGCCCAAGAGCACTTCGATAACTCGTTATTTTCCCTTCCGTGGCCATTACCGGCCCTCGTTAAGAAGTAACTTAACGAGGCTCCACAGGCAACTCTTAAACTCGAAGTGTCGATTTCTACTCGTCTCATAACCGCCTTTAGAGCGACCTAGATAACTTGTTTTGGTTTCAAACGTAATTTCCGAAAATTCTAAAAAAAATCGTTTCCCAAAATTCCTGAAACAAAGAAATTCCAAAAAAAAAGAGTGGTCCTCCTCTTAACATGCGAGATGATGACATGACCGTGACGTTTTAAAAATACGGTAACGATAAGCTCGAAACGTTATCAGAATCCGCAAAAGAGGAATCTAGGGTGGAAATATTCCACATATTAATTTCTCATGGTTATTAGCATTATTGGTAGTTATGTTATGGGTTAGGATATGTTTCAGCGAAGAAGGCCAATTCGGGCAAAAAAAGGGCAATCGATCATGTCGGATTTGAAATTTTGCAGAGCCGCGCAACCCGAAGGAGCCTCAGAGTTTAACGTTAAGTGGAGCACGTGTAGCTGCTGGGAAACTGCGTGTTAATCTTCGATGGAGACCACCACCCTCCGATGTTCCAATAATGTTCTACAAGGTCTTCTGGAGTCGGCTCATTCACGGCCCCAACAACGACTCCATCTTGGTTTACCATCGCACCGTACCTAAGGTGATTTCACTGCCCATAATAAAACAGAGTTACTAATCTCCGGCATCGAAAAAGGTCAAACAAATCCGGAGCACCGTGTTAACATTCGGTTACGACAAGTAGGTGTCTACATCGCTTACGTGTCATTGCCACGTAATGGCATCCATTGAACGCCGTCGTACATCATCACCCTACCCGCTCTTACATAGCCCCGTTAGAGCCAATATGCTAATAGGCATATACCATCACATAAAAATCTACATTTACAGTAATACAAAAGTACCATGGTACCACGTATCGACCGCGCGGCTGTATAAATATGCCTTAATAATTCCTTCGACGGTTCGTACCATCCATTTTTTTCAAATCCATTTTTACCACTTCCCGCTTCGACTACGCCATCTCGGAATCGCCCAACACGGTTATTATGAGTAACCCTAGCTACTGATTTCCCAGGACAAAATGTGCTACGAGCTGAAGAACTTGGAGCTGAGCTGCCAGTACTTTTTGCAAGTCCAAGCCGTGGCTCTATACGGAGGTCGCAGATTGGCGTCGCGGAAGGCGTCCAAAGTCTTCAACAGTACCGATTACACAAAATTCGGTAAGGTTTATAATTAAAACATAGCCAGAGTGCCCTTGTAGTTATGAAATGTATCAAGCACCTAACGGCGATTCGCATTCATCTCGAGAAGTACCGATTGCGTAAAAATTCCTTAGAGTTCATTTAATAGCATTAAATCTTAAAAGTACAGAATCAGTCGATGCGTTTTCACCTGCAAAGGTGTCGTGCGGTTTCTAAGGTGACGACCGTAATTCCATAAAATTTATAATTAATCCATAACCAGAGTGCACTCATGATTGTAATGGGGGTACTCATCATTGTATTAGATACTCATCAAGTACCTAATCGCGATTCTCCTTCACTCGTGGAGATATTTTCCAGATATCTCGAAGAGTACCGATTGCGTAAATATTCCTTAGAGTTCATTTAATACCATTAAATTTAGGGAGTGCAGAATCAGTCGGTGCGTTTTCACCTGCAAAGGTGTCGTGCGGTTTCTAAGGTGACGACCGTAAAGGTATCGTTTCTTCGCAGCCGAGGGCGGAAGACGTTCTCGCAGATGCGAACGCCATCAAGGTGGTTTACACGTACGCAGAATGATCTGTCAATGCGGGGAAATAACCGCAAGACTCGTGTGGCCGCCGAGCGTGGATGCAAAAAGGTACAACGTCTCTTGGAGGCAGGAATCCTGCTCGACCTCGCGTGGAACTCGAAATCCCGATTTCCATCGCAAGACCTCCTCGAGGATCACCGAGGTAAGCCGAAACCGAAGGCGTACGTCGAGGTTTCACTGATACGACCTTATCTTGACAACCCCTTCCCCCGCGATCCGCCATTCGAGGAGAAGTCGCCCGATATTGACGAGAAAGTAGAAAGCGAGGTGTGAATTTATTTGGTTCACGTTTGCCCTGGCTTGCCGGTTTCATTTTTTCTTTCCCGATCTCTTTCGTTCACTCTCGTTGCTTATATAAAGCGAATCGACGGGGAATCTCGAACGAGGCTGTACGTCCATAAACGTCACCGAGGTAACTGTGAGACGACTTGCCCACTGTTACTATCCTAGAGCACCGCGCCTCGAAGTTCCTTACCGATCGAAGAAAATTTATAGCAATCGCGGGAGAATACTTTCCGACCGGATTTGGCGATTCTCGAAGAGAGTAATTCTAAGAAAAATTGGGAAATGAAGAAGAAATTGTCGGGGGCAATTTTTCTCTGCTGGCTCCGAGTCCAATTCTTAACTTCAATTTGAACCTCCAGAAGCTAAGACCTCTTTTGGTCTTATCTCATTTTTTAATTCCTACATTAAGCTTATAGAGGACATGGAAATATCTGCCACTTTTAAAGTTTAAAGTAGGGCCTCAATTGTGGAGTACTATTCTTTACGTCGCCTCAAAACCGACTTAAGGTCTGCAATTATAGATTTTAACAGGGCCAATTTTTCGACTCCAGCTCTTCCGAGTACTAAGGAGGTATCTTTAAGTGGAGTTCGAATAAAAATGTGGAACTGAACCTAAGGTTTCATCGGATCTTATCACATTGGTGGATTGTTATCCGGGAGGGTTGACAGCGGTGTTGAGAATAATTATCGATTTTAATTTAGATATTGATGAAGTTTATGTTATAATTTGATAACGTTCTGATCGACAGGCGCCCCACTACGATATACGTCAGTTGAAGTATGACTGCACGTACGTCGTCAATGTTCGCAATGTACCTCACCAGGGGAAAATCGAGGAACACGGGACCAGTATAGAGTTTCTAGCAACCGGATGCCATCAAAGCCGGACAGGCGAGAAAAAGCAGAAGCAACCGCAGGACAAATTGACTCAATGCAAGAGCAAACCGTCTAGAATAAGGAGACACTATATTTGATTATAGGTAGAACAAACGAACCCTTGTTGCCCTCGATTCGTTTCCGGCCCTCGAGAACAATGTATGTAAATCGGGTTTACGCGGAAGAGAGAAATCGAGAGAAACGCGCAAGGCTCCCATTCGTCGAGCGGAAAGTGACGAAAGTTGATTTTTTAAAATCGTATCTCGTGAGAGATCCTTTGTCCATTTTTCGATCAACTGCAGCAGACTAAGAAAGACCCCGCGGTATACCCTCGCCGACTCTCTTTGTAAGCAGTTCCGTCTTTGGAAATTGCGATCTCGAATCGCCGACAGACTGGACTGCAAAGTGTAACGATAAAGATCCTAAATCGAGGCCAATTCCCGCAAAAGACTGAGACTCTGAATTAAAGATACTCCTGGAACTCGCTTGTATTCAGGTTCTCCATTGCGTGCACATTTTGCAACCATGGAGGACAACCGTCCGTGGGAAAACGATTTGTTCTGATTTTTAGTAGCTCCATTGCCGAACTTTTCCAAGGCCCAACTTTCACTGCCAACAACGAGCTTCCTCCAGAAAATTTGTGATATTGTAGCGCCGGCGGCTTTGTTCAAAAGTTTCGAAATGATAATTTACAATGGAGCACTGACTTCCGCGAAAGATGGAAACTCGGAGCTCGTAATACTTCCGGAACTCGTATAAAGTTCCCGAAGGCGTAGATATTCTGCTGGGATAAACTGGAAACGTTTATACTCGAATGGTTCAACTCCAGATTTTGGAAATTTCATTGTCCAGTATTAATAAAGATTTCGTGCTGTAATAGACACTTCAATCCGACCTCCCTGTCCAGAATGAGGAGCAGGGAAAAGATCTTTGTTAACCAAAAGATTTATTCGCACATTGCATGCACCTATATCCCAGTTGAAGGTATAGTACTCGCAGTAAGTATCGTACCCGATTACATCCTACATGTATGGAATCGCTCTTTAACAACCCAATCGAATCGGGATAAGGTTTCTTACGCGAGTGGCGTACATACAGACACGTCCAATACAGAGAAGTATAAATGGCTAACTACGATTATTTTCACGAATTGAAGCAGCGCGAAGTAACGTAACTTGTCCATACGTTTATCGCATATACACATATATATCACAAGGTATATTAATAACACATATGGTTCCCACATTGGTCGGCGATAAGCCCCGTGTAAAATACTTCCGACGACTACACCCTTTGTACAATCCCTTTGGTATAGGCATCTATTAACATGTCCGACTTTGTACCAGGTTCCTTGTACTTATGTATATCACTTAACTTACTTAACTAACCGGGAAACGCGTGGCTAGTTTTGGCACGTGACGTCGTTGTCATGTAACTTAGAATTGATAACATACATCGACCGAAAAACCGCTGATATCGGCTGATCGTATACCCTGTCTTGGTGGAATTACTCTAAGAGTTCCAGCTAATTAGACGCGATCGTCGATTAATCTAGGATTTAAGGGAAGAGCTCCAGCCTCGAGAGCGGTCGACGAGTAAGTTTTCCTTTTTTTTACCTCAAGCAATGTTAAAAAGGTACCTGCTGACCAGGACCATTGTCAGCGCAAGCTTTATACGCGGATTCGAAGAGGATGCTGTAGAGTAGCCATCTAGGTGGAGGTATACTTTTCGAGATCCAAGCTTCTGTGCCGGTCTGAAGTTGTGGCTCAAAGTGTCGTTGTTCACCTGCAGGTTCCTCAGGACTTTCAACTGAAATCCAGAAAGTTCATTCCTGAATTAATCAACTGACTCGGAACTTTTCATCATTTTCATCGTTAGGAGCATCGTAATAACTGAGAATGTTGTTCGATGAAGGACACAAGTCGGATGTTTACCTGAAAATCCGAAACCGACTGTTTCTCCGTAAGGACGAACCAAACTACGGACTCTTGGCAACCTGGGGTCGTCAAGGATCCATCGTAACGATAATACGTCGTATGATCCTTGGGCAGTAAAAGTAAAGGTACTATTTTCGTCTGCGTTTTCACCGGAACTCCTATCGCGTTCGAGGTCGATTCCGCAGCCTTCAAAATGGTCGTCAGATTTCCGTGATCCTCGGGGCCTTGCTAGAACCAAAGTATGCAAATCGTACATTTAGGGGGGACATTTAGAAAGAGGTAATTTCGGAAAATTCACCAAATATTATCCTGGTCCTTACTTCAAACAATACGGCCACGACGGCGAGTCCTTTATCGTGCTCGGCAGCTGCGCTGACGTTATCATACTTTTTGTCATAGTGCACCAGATGCAACTCCATTGCATCTCGGGTCCCATCCACGGTGTGCTCGGCTCCCCAGTGCAGATGCATTTGCTCCAAAACGTACGTCGACTTCAGACCACCGCCCATTAATAAGATAGGTATGCTGTTCAGAGTAATTTGCACTGGAATTGCAAGGAGGGGTCTGAACATCCGGATATTTCACCTTTGTCAAAAGATGCCATTAATAAAAAATCTAGTGGAAAATCGTCCCACCTACCACTGTGTCCTGTATTGACGACTTTGCCATAGTATGCAAAATCATAGCGAATGAACTTCAGAGGGCCAATGTCTGATTTAATCGTGTCGTCAGGGATTATGTTAATCGGCGATTGCTTTTCCCCCTTTGCACATAATCCCGGCCAATCAGCAGGTCCTGAAATGAAACCCAACTCGTCATATACACGATATTAATGCGAAGAACCAGAGAATTATTAAATAAACCCTAGAAACTGTATAAATAAAAACCTTATACCCTGAGAAAAAAGTTGGTTGGCTCAAAGAAATGTGCATCGCAATAACAAAATCCTGCGACCAAATACATCCAAAGAGATGTCAGATTGAGTAAACACCATTGTTTTAAATCAACGTCAAATTTTCTTCTCAGGAAATTAATCCTTTCTTGCAATTGCACGTAATGTAGGGAATAATATATGTTTCAGTGAAGTAATCTTTCTTCTCAGTGTAATAATGGGACATTTTAGTACCAAACATTCGTGGCTATCAGAAGGTATTTATTTTCCTACGGATTACAGCAGGTTAAAGATACTTGTCACGTTCCTTTGCCACTGATTTTCTCCACAGTATAGAACATTAGATCACGTGGATGTGCGCAATTACTCGTAACAAGGGGTGGTTCTCAGTAATGGGGCGCACTCGCGTCACTTCTCCACCTCCAAATACTCAAACGTGTCAATTTCCACCTCACGTTTGGCCCCAGGTGACAACGTACTTGGCAATTAAATATCCATCCGAATCCGATATGCTCCAATGAAAAGAAACGTGATAAAGCTCTGATAGGTACATTGTACGGGTTAATTGGGTCTCACTCGTGCATGATAGAGCGTAACGATCCGGGGGACCTCGTGAATTTGCTTTGGACAGCAAATCGTGCCGTATCTCAATTCAGATCGAGAAAGTAACCCGAGAGTGTTTTACCTCGCACAATGAGAACATGCCTGGTGTAGGTAGACGGGCAATTATGCCATTAATTGCGAATAAACCACCCCGGAATTTTTATTAATTGCGTAATACAATGGCCACGTCGATTATTCGACCCTGGGCTTGCTTCGGTTAATATCCCCTAACTGTTATTTATTTCCCATTAATTTCCAATTTCATTTCCTCCCTTTGGCCGCAAGTCGCATCCTGGATGTTATTAATTAATGGCGCAGGATTATATCGACACCGAAATTGTGTACGAGCTTACAAATAATGTCTCCGAAATGTTGATACCCGCTGGTAAAATAATTTCCTGGCACTTTCGATAGATTTGTTTAGTCGTTGAAAATTGAATTGCACAAGGAGCAATTGCTGCACGCGCCATCTTGGTCATGCACAAGCCCATACAAACGGGAGCGTTGTTAACGAAATTACAGGTTGTTGAGGGAAAAAAAGGCAGCAAGAAGGCCCTTAATAGTAACGAAATAGCGTTAAATACGTAAGGCTATTCTCGAATTGGCAATTATTCAATCAGTTGTCGGAGCATCATTTCCTCAATCAGTAGGTCGAGTGGCGAAGCGATACGTTTCAAATGCTCATGGCACATTTATAGAAGAGGCACCACGGGCGATTTTAACAAAAAATTATTGTTTGTTCAAGGTAAAAGAGATTTACGAGACGACCGGGCGTGATTTGTTACGCAGGAGGATAACAAAAAGTAAAGTCACGAGAAGGCCGAACTTAAAGGTATGCAATCCACTTGATTGACCGCATGTCATACACGACATTATTGTTCTTTATGCACGATACATGCATCAATATTTTAAAACATGTCCAGGTAATCAGAGGCGCCGGGACCCCGATGCAAATATTGGAAATTAATGGCAAAGCTCGTTAGGACTTTTCAGGGTGCACGGACGTATCAAAATGCAGTAACGCCGACAATAAATGAATGTCAGGGTTTTAATTAATGTCTTTCTTTATTACCGTTCTCACCCCAGTACGACCAGTGACCACCTCCGGACGCATTTACACCTGAAATAAAATATTAACGGATTAATGAAATTAATTCCCAAGTCTCTTGGTCCATTTCTTTCCTTCGCCCGAATATTCGGGCAAATTTATGTGACCCGTATAAACCGAATCTATTAGTTATATTAATATCCACCCTTACAAAGTAAATCTTAAAAAAAGTTAAATTTTCTTTCAGAAAGCCTTGTTCTCCCAATCGTGTTGAAAATCATTACTCAAAATGAAATTTTTGAAAGTTCCCACGAGGTGGCCTTTCGCAATGAGTGCTCGTTTGGAATTACGTACACATGCAAAGTGGACAGGTATGTATTTTGTCATTATTCCTCTTTGTTACTCGTTCAATTCAATTGCCATGCCTCGACCCAACCTAGGCATTGCCATTGACATGAAATTCAAGGTACTGCCGTAAATAACGTTTCGCTCGGGACATCTATATAGGCGCTATCACGTATACATTTGAATATTAATTGCAATCAATTGTCAGGAAGTGGTAACGTATCTCCCATGAAATGCAAAACTTGTTGACACCTGCTTTAATGACTTTACATGACTGAAAATGGAAAGATGATTTTGAAAAAGAAAATCATTACCGATGTGGACATAGGTAGTCAAGAGTTGAATCAAGCGAGACGAAACACTGATCGCCAATATCGAAAAGAAAAAAGTATTTTAATCTCAGCCACCACTTGAATAAGCAAATGAGCTTCGGCACATTACATTAAGTACGACCTAACTTCTGCACTCACCGGAAGTGCACCCTCGTTAAGGCTTTAATAATGGGCCAATTATTAATCAAGAACGCCGACGCTTTATTTGTTGGTGCTTTCGCATCGGCTGTATTTTTGTTGTAACTCTGATGCAAATATCCGACCAAATGTATTTGCAAACCGCCGAAATCCCGATTATTGACACAATAATTCGTATGCAGATGCATGAACAAACTGCACGGTACGTGTCGTGAAGCGTTATCATTCCGGTAAATTATCCAAAAAAAGAAATTTACATACTTAATGGAAACGAAATTGCACGACGGAGCACTGTGATTGTCCTGCCGTATTGGCGAATTACCTTTCACAGGGAATAAAATTACAAGGTAGTAGTTCCACTGCAATCAGTTGGCACGCGATATTTAATTAACGGTTTGATCACCCAGTAGCTTCGCATTTAAGGGGCTCATCTCTCGGATGGCTGACATAATTCAATAAACAGTCGCCACTCTGTCAAACTGCTCGACAGAAGTGCTTAATTCGCCAGAGAACGATTTATTAAATTCGCCAGTACATAATGGACCGTCAACTTTTATGAAAATAGATGAATGCTCTTAGGAGTCGAAATAGAGCCTGAATCATTTAGTACGTGTAAATATAAATATATATCTACATAAAAAACATGTTTTATTGCAGCAATACTTTTCCTCCTTGGCTAGATTTTACCGAAATGATTTTAAACCTCAGTGCACATTACCCAAGTAAAGTCAGAATTCGTTACACCGGATTTCCATTAATCGTACAATAGACTCAGCCGAATAAATCGGGCATAAATTAATGCAATACGCACTTTGCACTTTATAAAGATATCCTACTCGGAAAGTGAAGTCACAGCGTAAAAACGAGCATAAACCATTCGGAAGTTCACGAGATGAGAAACGCGTCGACATTTATTCCACATTTCACATCAAGCTGGGGAATAAATTTCGCCCTGTCGTGCGTAACGTAATTTCGTCCCGCTAATTTTGCACAATAAATTCACGGCGACATTGTGACCTAGAAATGTGAAACAAACAAATTCTTAAATTACCCCTGAAAGAAGGAGCCCAGTACAGTACATCGCGAGTACCCTACATCCAAGAAGCCCAGATATTCAAGAGATATCCAACGTTTAAGGAATATTCAGCAGGATCACTGAATCGTATCTTCGTGCGCTTGCCGTATGAACGTGTAAAGCGGCACCAAATATTTTTTTATTACTCAATTTGCCGTAGTTATGGTTATATGCAAAGTGCAGAACCAAGGAGCAATGAAAGCGAAACCAAGAAAGAACCTTCCGAACTTTCCACGAGTACTGGGAGTACCCCTCGTATTTAATATCCGATACATCTCGAACTATTGATTCTCGAAGGTGCATAAAATAATGCATTCTGGACCGGATGAATATATCAAGAAATTGTAAATTAATATCTTAACGTGACATGAAAGGGTCATTCTCTATACATAAAACGTCAAAACATTGATAAAATTCTTCTCCAATCTGAATGCACCGAATAATTTGAAACTTCAGCACGCGATTGTAAAGGCCCTGTGAAAATTGATTTTTGCAAAAAAATTCTTTTTTATTTACAGTAGACTAGAACCAAGATCACATTTTTTTTGCGAGAAATGAAATTTCACGTGTTAAGGTTTCAAATGATTCCGTGCATCCAGTTTGGAGAAAAGTTTTATAATTATTTTTACGTTTTGTGTATATTGAACAACATATCGCCTTAAGAGTGCTATTTTTGGAAATGTCGAGGCGCTTAGGGGCTCGTTTGGCCTCGGAGACGAATTTTGCGAAACACCTGGATTACCTGAAGTCAGAAAGTACACGGAAGCAAGAACGAGGGCGAATCGCATGGTACGGAGGGTGTCTGGGGTCAGGGTTTTGCGAATCGGTGAGATGCAACCGGCGCGACGACGAGTGCACGACTGATCCTCTCGTAAACTCGTGGTAGCCAACCCCCGAGATCATACATTACACAAGATCCCATCCTCGCACGGGATTTAACTTGCACACTCTAGTGACCATTCGTAGCCACTCTATATATATAGACCAACCAATTGACTACTCAACTGGCCACTGCATGAGCGCTTTGGTGCGCCCGACAGATGCACCGGTGATCACCGTGATTCACCTGCAACTGCACTGCACTGAAAACTCCCACGGTCTGTGTAGTTCATCGGGCCTGAAGCGACATCAAAGAGCAGGAGTAATTATACCGAAAAGTCACGAAAAGATTAGCAGGTTGCACGAGCGACCGCTAAAATCGAGCATTATAATAAAGCTCATCCGTTGTACATTGTGGAGCATAAACGGCAGATAAAGGAGCAATTCATGGGGGGCGTCATTTTTCATCTGAATTGTTCTTTTCATATCAAGGGAAGTATTTCCCCTCTTTGAATACAGCTTCTGATGAAGAAAAGTTGCCGATATATCTGCATTTTCGCGGCGTTAATCCTGGACGACAAGTAGGGTTGCAGCTAGAATTGCACGGCTGATGGTCGACGAATACATCAGACGATTAATTTACTACTTGAGGTTAATTACAGGAGCCCCAAGTGATACTTGGAAGTGGACACACCCGTGGATTGGGGATCGTCCTTTCCTTGAATCAATTTATGCCCTTTATCAATTTAACTTAGGGTCGATTCGCTAGAGGACCCGGCAATGAGCATCTAAAAGCGATCGTGCAGACATTACAGAAGGTGATTACATTCCTTTAATCATTTCTCCTGCCTTCCGTTTATCGCGCACTTTGGTCACTATTGGTCACTTCCTGACAAGGTTCGTTTCTCCACTGGCACATTAATCCGAATATTTCTGGAGTTTCGGGCGTGTCTATTGTAACAACACTTAGCCTCGAGTACCGCCTAACTCTGGAATTCGAGTTTTCTCCTTCTTTTTTTTTCAACTCGGTTTATTTTTGAACTAATCGCAAAAATGACCGTTTCGTTTCGTGACCACGAGTTCAAGTCCCTGACGAGTCCAAGTATTTTTAGATAGGCATTGGACGACACACTTGGCCTCTTTGATCAATTTTCCCGTGGATATTACGCTATACCGTAATTACTAACTGATATGTAAATTACGCCTCTATTTTTTTTCTTCTATTTTTTCTCCTTGGCGATGACTAACTCTATTTGAAGGGCAAGTTAATCAGTGCGTCGACCAACATGGTGCACGCAGATAAGGAAATTATTTCACCGGGGCAAAACAGTACCTGCGAATAATTTGGTTCTAGGAATATTCCATTCCGAAGCATAACGTGGTTAACCTATGAACGTGTTAAAGTACGTACGAATTGAACGTGGTGCTCCCCTTTCTCGGTGATATAGTTACAATTAATTATACTGCACGACCCTCCGTTGGGTTCCATAATACGTGCTGCAATATATGCACTGCGTGTGCTTTAAAGCGCTTCGGGTCATACCGCTTAAATGTAACATCTGTATGTCACATCTTGTTAAATTTTACAAATAACCTGCACTGTTTACCCTGGTTTCGCGCGAACTTTTTATTTACTAATTACATTAATCGCCCTATCCGCGTTTTCAAGATCCCGCCAGTTTTCGGAAGACGAAGTAAATCTTGGACATCTTAGAAACGCAGAGCTCGGCGTTAATTTCCTATCACAAGTTTTCCAATTGTCAACTCTTAATGACTGCAAGAAAATTTCAGTATGTACCGAATGTACATTGTCCGTCATAAATGGTACATGGGAAAGTTGCCGCCACCTGTACCTAGAATTTACCCCTCCACGCCTCCTGGACTCACTTTAATTTCACGTACATGGCAGAATTTTATCCCCTCCCATCCCATGCATAATATACGTCTATGGAATGGATTAAAAAGAGACTTTGCCGCTTTACAAAAATCCGAGAGCACTTCGTTTGCTGCAACAGCGGCGTCTATTTCGACGAAACTAAATCCAAGACACATTGGTACCCTTTGAATGTTGAAATGGCGAATAAACGCAAGGAGACGTTCAAGTAAAAGGTTTTGGATTTAACCTACTAAGGTCAATAGCTCTCCATCGGTCGCAAGTTACATCAGTATAAGTGGAGGGGCTCGGTTCTACGTGCCAGGACAAGCGACCGACGAAAATAGAAAAGCGTTCCAGAGCACGCGGTAACGTTAGACCGGCAATCCACGTAGGTTCTTAGGCGACGAGAAGAGAGTCGTCGGAGAAAAAGGAGTTTAAACCGAGGTGGAAGCAAATAACCATGCCGAGAGTCACCGTGAGATCATCCCTGAGGAGCAGAGAATCCTCGAGCACCTCCACAGGACCAGACCCCCGAGAGAGGGTGAAGGACTGTTGCCGGAAAGTGATAGCCTTCATGTGCACGCAGGTGACATTGTCTTGGACACTTCTACCCATTACAAACAAATCTAACCACTCAGTACATTAAAAAATGAATTCTAAAATGATACGTTGGGTATTTGACGCGAGTATTAATATTAATACCGATTGTAGGTCGGTGTAGGTGGCCTCGTGGTGAGCTACGCCATCGTCGGGGCTTTCGGGTTCATCCTCATCGAAACTCAAGAAGAATACGCAGCCCTGAGCCAAATAGCCGGAACGAGGAAGGCCTTCGCCGAGGAACTGTGGACAGGCACAGCCGGGGACGTCAGGGTGAACGTTTTGGACCGGAAGGCCTTCCTGAAGAGAACCGACGCGATCCTGAAGAGGTTCCAGGAACGAATCACCCTGGCCGCAAAGGAAGGCTACGACGGCAGGTCGGCCAAGGAGATCTGGACCTTCCCAGCGGCTCTGATGTTCTGCTTATCGGTTTTCACCATGATCGGCTATGGGAACATGGTCCCAAAGACACCGTGGGGCAAGGGTGTCACCGTCATGTACGCCGTGCTGGGAATCCCGCTTTACGTCCTCTACTTCCTCAACATGGGCAAGATCCTGGCGCAGGTCTTCAGGTGCTATATCCTAAAAGATCGCTAATACATTAATATATTAAAGGTCTCAGGATATCTTAACTAACTAGATATAAATTAACGAAAAGCAGGACACCATTCACAAAAGCTTCATATGTACTTGGCTGGTGACACGAACGCTACGGTATTATCGGGTGGGACCATATCGACAACACATTGTAGACGGAATTATTCTTTATTTATGGATAGTAATAATTTGTCACGCTAAACTACAATTTTTTGCACTTTCTAACAGGTGGCTGTACCGATGGACACACGAGTGCAGCGGTGGCCAAAGAGCTCGCATCACGGTCCCTTCGACTGCGTGTCTTTGGGTCCTCTTCGGCTACGTCATCGGGGGCGCCATTATGTTCGGCGAATGGGAAGGCTGGAATTATCTCGACAGCGCCTACTTTTGCGTCACCTCGCTTTGCAAAATTGGCATAGGCGACTTCGTGCCCGGTGCCAGAATTTTAGAACCTGAAGACGGTAGCCAGACCAAGTTGGTGATCAACTTTGTATATCTCCTCTTGGGCATGGGACTGATCGCCATGTGCTACGACCTTATGCGCGAAGACGTTCGCGTTAAGGCCAAAAAGCTTAAAAATGACGTGACGAAGGCCATGGCGGAATTACGAATAAGAATGCTTTTATGCTGCGGAATGGATCCAGAGTAGTGCTCGCAAAGGAAGTTGTGGAAAAAACGAGGCTGGACTTCCTCAAAGTGTTCTTTAGAAGGTCTGTCCGGTACTTCGTGTGCCGCGTAAATGCAGACGCGTATCCGCGCCGATAATTGCCCACGATAATCGCTTCTGTACCTGGACATATTTAGGTACTCACTTAAAATTTACATAAAGCAAGTATAGAGATACTGGAGGTCGTTCGCTGTATATATTCGACCGAAAATCAGAAGATTTTCCCATCGGCAGCCCCACTTCCTGAATGAGCAGTGATATCGATAATGCAACGAAAACCCTTCCTGATATCAGGAAAATTAACAGTATTGATTTACTTTTTGATCAATAGTTTTTGTAGAGTGTACGTAGGCCCGTAATGTAAGATGTACATAAGTGTCGAACTGTAATACGTTTAATGTGTATAATACTTTTATGAACTCAGCACGAAAGAGAGGCAACGGTAACTCAAGTAGTATAATTTATTTGTACTTTTATAATGACTATTAACAGCATTTCTGGAAAGTCAGGTGTTTGGGAAACTGAGAGGGACTTTTTAATAAGTAGAGTAATTTTTCCTACGGACTTTATATTTTCTGTATAAATAAATTAAGTATAATAGAGGTACGATTAAGTTCCTCATCAGCCCGTATTTTCTCTCTTGTGTTTACTGGGATACGTACTGAAAAATAAACCTGTCGAGAGGGATATTGCTATATTGAACATTGTCTGGTCGTTCGTGCACTGAGCAGAAATCCAAGCATGCAAATGAGTTATTGCAAATGCATTTGAATGCAGTATATTCGGACGTGTTTCGATACGATTCTAATTTGAGTGTAAATGCGTGGCCTAGTAATGTCCCGAAAATAAACCCGCGCCTAACTGTTGTGTATTTCACAATTCACGTCGACGCAAGTAGGCTATCAAGTGGGACTTCTCCGAAATCTAAATATGTAATTACAATCATATTTATTAAACAAAGTATAACAATATTTCCACGGATTACTGATATCCAACGGAAATGCATTAGCTCTTTTCTGTACATTAAGGAAATATTCAAAGAACATCGGTAGGCTCTAAAGAATACAAAGTAAAGCTACTTCATTGCAATAATTTCTGCCAAATGATTTTTCTATTAATACAGAAAATGGAAACCAACGACAACCCGCTCTCAAAAGTATAATGTTCATGTTGATTGAATACAACAACGTGCTTCTTCTAAGGAGCATAAGTATCGAAATTCGGTCCGCGCCAAAAATTTAAATGTTGGCGCTGCCAACATCTTCCCATAAAACTCCCCATCGATATCACGTTAGAGTAACGCTATTTAACGCTATTTGAAATAATGTATATCTCGTGTAATAACTAACAGATTAATTTATAATTCCTTTAGTAAATTATATTGCCCTAGAGAATGTAATATGTTTACGATACCTAGGTTTATGATTAATAGCGAATGTCAGTTGAGATCCAAAAATGGCGAACCGTCAAAACAAACCCCTACAGTTTTCACAGTTGACGAATTTAACATAGATCTATTGTTTATTAATCAACAGTTAACAGTTAACGAAGATAATAAAGATTCTTCTAATGGCAGTCGGTGTACTGAAATTGCAGAATGGCATCTAAAATATTATATTTAAGGAAAATGTCCGGCTTGGCTGGGCGGAGCAACGATATACTTTACCTTTCTCCGTTAATATTATCCAGAATCCAACGATTACTTATATTTTTTGGTGGGGATGTGCAAGTATGTTTTATATACAGAACCATGTCAGAAAAAGGCATTGAAGCATACATTTTAAAATTGTGTAATATACATATAATGTCATCTAAATTTTTATATGATAAACTGAAATATCTGTATGCAAAATTAAATAAATTCCTTATTTCATGAAGAACAATTTTAATTTGGATCCTAATAATTGGAAGATCTTTTTGACAATATTGGCAAACAATTTCATGACTTTCGAAAGATAGAATGTGAACGTGATATGATACGAATATTTTTACAATAGGATTTGGAAGAAGCTATGAAAGTACACAATGACAGTAAAAAATACTTGCGTTGGAGCTTAGAGAGCACAATGCAATTGTTGGCAGCAAGATTCCCTCGAAATCATGTAATAGTCATTCGACCTTCAAGGTAAAATATTTAAGATACAAATGATATTTTATGTTGAATTACTAAAGTAAGACTGTTCTTTATGACTGTATAATATTGTTTAATTCTAATATTTATCAGGATGGAGGATATGAATTATGGAGTATTCGCTTGTTACGATAATTTTGTCCCAGGGAATAAGTATGGTGTTCCAACATTTTCATCTTCACTCGACGCACTAAAACATTTGGAAAAACTCCTTTTATCGGTATCAACGTACCTTGCGTCTCAAGATACATCTCAGGTTTGTTGATTGATATTTACTAAAGATTAAACTTTAAACTAGTATTGATATCTAAATAATTAATAACTTATATATTTAGTGTAATTATACATATTTAGAAAATGTATCATTTTAGGGGATATATCCACATGACATTGAAAGAGCAGAATTAGTCTTAATGGGATTTAGTAAAGGATGCGTTGTTTTAAATCAAATTTTACATGAATTTCATACTCTTCACACCCAGCAAATTGTAGATAAAAACTTAAAAGAATTTGTTGAACGTATAAAAGATATGGCGTGGTTAGATGGTGGTCATTGTGGCAAAAAAGACACGTGGATCACGAACAAAAGTATTTTGGAGTCATTCTCAAAACTGAGTAAGTTCCATCAAATTAATTACGGCTTGCCAAAAAGAAATATTTGGTCATTTTAATCTAAAATACAAACATTAATATTTAAATTCATCAGAATCTGATTTTATGCAGATGACTTATTTCACCATCTTTCAGAAATAAATGTTCACGTACATGTGACCCCTCAACAAGTACGGGATGAACACAGACCTTGGATTCGGAAAGAAGAAGAAAGTTTTTGTAATATATTACAGAGATTAGGGGTACTAGTAGAACATTCCCTACATTATGAAAATGATCAAAGAAGTCTTGAAATGCATTTTGATGTACTAGCTGCTATTAAAGAAGAGCACGACTCTTAATCGTTGTATTACTTATTCACTTCAAAAGCATTGAAGCTCCAATCATGTTTCATGTGAGGCGACATCAGGGAGATGTACTGAACAGTCATTGACCTCATTATCACAAGCTCAAAATATTTTATTAAGAATATATTTACTCTTCTGCAAAATGTAATACTATTTACAAATCCAAAATTCGTTTTCTCAGTCTTTAAGATATTATCATTTACCTCGTATATATTATCCTATTGATTATATCAACAGCGATCTGGACACCCCGATTTGTATGGTATTCCTCTATGTACACGATCTACAACTATTAAATTAATTATTATACTTTTTTACTGAACAAGCTATTACTATAAAAACAAATGATATATTTTTTTACAATTAACTTTTCACTGAAATCTCTTTCCATTCATCAGATCCATCACAACAGTCACAAAATCCATCATTGACTTTATATGACGAGATTTTAGCTGAAACATTACAAAATTATTACAAGAACAATGTGTAATTACTACTCATGAAATAGTAATATTTTGATTACCTGGATAAGCTGCAGACGAAGTTCCACAGTAAAAAACACCATTATTGCAGGCATTAGTACCTGGTTCATCGCTACCATCCATTGGACAGTCACAATAATCATCGTTAATCTTTATGAAGTTAATTTCCTCTCCAGATGTTATGCAAACAAACTTCTTTTTGGCATTAGGGACATATTTCGAGATATCCTGATCACGTGTTCCTCTCAAGGAGATAGCATGACCATCCGCGTCTTGTATCATTTTTGAATGACGTGGTTCATTCCATTTGAGATGTTCATTTTTAGTTGTGATTTTATTACTCAGTTGTGTAGTATTGCCAATCAGGTTATCTATAATTACTCGATTCAATTCCTTGAAATATAACAGCTGATATGACACGAAGAAGACGCCCACCACGACAACGCTCATGAGCATGTACTTAATCTTCTTTCTAGTGATGCGCTTTCGCCAGGACACACCATTTTTCATATTGCCCAAAAGACCTTGCGACGTCGAGGGAATACTGGCATTTGACAAAAAATACTTGTCCATTACTGAAAAGCATTGTGTTCAAAACCATGAAATAAACATTTTACTTTAATATCCGTTTCGATGAAAGAAAAATACAGCCCACAAATTTCTCATAAACTTTCCTTCCATGTGCATGTTTATAATACCTCTAAAATGACGATGATCTCAATCTCATTTATTCCACCAATGTATTGTACACAGCAATGAGAACCGTTCTGCATTAACCAATTTATCATGAAAAACGCTTTCTAACGGAATGACGGGGGACAAACAGTATTATTCAGATCTATATTCATTCGCACTTCACATATAAACGACAACCAATTACTTCAATACTTTAGTTTCTTAATTGGAACAGTTCTGAATCTATTTTTCATATTTCTACGCTACGCTTTAATGACATGGTAGAACAGTAGAATGTTTATTCGTCTCATCGTAGTACCGATTCAAACCTGGGATGGCGTTACTTGTATTTTAATTAGAGCTAAATGATTCTGTAATTTCTTTAGATAAATTTGCAACAGCGTCTAAATTCCTTGGCTAATTACTAGCCGGTGACTATCTGCAAATAAATGCAAACATTTTGGCATTTACTTGCCGCATAACCTATAATAAATATATTGTTCTTTAGCCTCAGCAGACGATGCTCATCCCTGGCCTCAGAGACCTATAACCAGAAATCAGAGATGAGTTGGGAGATTGCTCACGGGCAGGGTCGCGCGATCGCACCGTGTGCTGCCCTCTAATTTCGTACGATAGCTTTCACCGTTTTTTGCCCCCAAGGGCGGCGCAACGAATTTCTGGTAGGAGCTCGCGCAATCGCGATGGCTGTGCCATCTACCAGTTGCCGTTGACGGCTCACGTATTCG